>NW_020955736.1:10238-109504 GCF_003031625.1 Empidonax traillii | reverse complement strand
TTTTTTTTTTTTTTTTTTTTTTTTTTTTTTTTTTTTTTTTTTTTTTTTTTGTAATTGAACTTTCTTTCATTAATAATAGTAATTCAATTCATTTCTTTCAAAGTAATTCTTCAGCAAATTGGAGACTGAGTATGAGGATTATTCACAAACAATTGATTGATGATGAAATCCTCTATGTGTCATTCAGCTGTGTTAATGAGTGTAGAAAAAGAACTTCCATTAGCAGATGAAATATGCAGCTTTGTCTCTGTTCTCAGACTGCTAATTTCTTATTCAGCGATGCTAGTGGGAAATTATGTTACCTCTCCCTAAAATGTTTATCTTGCTCCCAAGATTTTATATTTAAGCACCTCAGCCTGTACTCATCCTCACAGCAGCATAAGAAACTGCAAGGTTCCCCTTATCTGTGGTGCTGAGGGTGAGTTTATATTGCCTTTTTGGTACTGTGATATATTCTTATATGAGTCCCCACTGCCCACTTTGTTGTGTGCAGAGGTGTAGCAGCTGATTCCCTTGTTAAAGGAACTCAAATATGAGTTTAGGTGTTGGCACTGAAGATGGTACAAATATATCTAGAAAATTCCATCGTATTTGTACTCCTAAAGATACCATCAGGCTTCAAATGAGGTTTGCAGACGCATCAAGGTTCTGGATCCAGTGAAATAAATTTGGAACATGAAATCTGCTCCCTGGGGACAGAATGATCAATTTCCTCATTTATCTTTTACAGACGCCTCTGTAGTATCTGAGCGCTCTGGAAATGTTAACTGCGCTGCTGGACATTCCTATGGGGGAAGAGATGGGGGAAGAGATTCCTAAGTAAGATGCAGCATTGAGTAAGTTTTTGAAAGCCTTTTAAAAACCCCTAATTATTTTATTTTCAAGAAATTTTGCATCTTACAGAATGATTCTCTTTCACTTAAGCAAAATGAATTCTGGTATTCCTAACTTTTGAGTAATCAGTTCTGCAGTGTTACCTCGTCACCTTTTCCAAGGGATATTTGCTTTTGAACTCCATCTCAGCAACATCCAGACCTCTCTCTCACGTACCTATCCTGTTTTTATGTCTTGTTGCCCAGCCAGTTTCACTTTTTCCCTCTCTCAACTCAACTTCAATCTCTCTTTCTCTTTTCTTTTATATCACATTCCCCATTCTTGTATGTTATCTCCACTGATGCTATATCTGTCTTCCTCTTATCAAGGCTGAATCCCCTAATTATAGTGTTCCCAGACTGATTGTTTGTCTCAGTGTACTCCCTTCGCCTTATTGTACTTTTGCTGTTGTTCTGCTGCTGTCCTTTGTGTTTTCTAGTTTGTGCAGCTGAAGAATCATTGAAGACTCATAAGACACAATAACCCTGCAGCCATTTCCTCTGGATGACTTTAGAGGGAAAATTGCCATAATTTCAGTGAATCCTTCACCCCCCTGAATGTGCTCAGAGCCATCAGAGTTATTTGTAGGGAAGCTTTAGTACATCTGCGGTGAACACTCATTTTTTCCCCCAAGCTGATTGCTGACTCGTGGATTTCTGTTGTGATGGTAGAAGAAGCAGTTCTAGTATCACCATCATTGCAAAAAGAGTAAGTGCTGAATGGAAAACAATAGAATACCAGAGTGGTTTTTATTTGTTTGGTTGGGTTTTTTTGGTTTTTTTTCAGATTAACAGAATAGCTTATCTGGTATCCATTCTTACTCTTGGCTTAAGCATTTCAGAGCAGTTAAATACAATCACTCCAGTTAAACTGGTAAAATTTTGGCAAATTTTTCAGTCAGATTCTGTAAACAGAATGTCAAGACGGAAACTGCTAAATCTTACTAATAGTCAGTGTCAGCAGTCCTTCCTATAACCTCATGTGTGCAGAAAATGTGCATGACTTGAGCTTAAACTTGTAACCTCTTTGGAGACAGTAGCCATTACTTTTATATGTCATTTAGCATAATGGGAAATATCCTGACTTAAGTATTTTCACAGATCTTTAAATAAGTAATATAAAAGATCATCAACTAGTGAGGTTGAATAATTTAAACTGAAATGACACAAAAAGAAAACATTGCATGTCCCTACCCAGTATGCATCAGATGTAGATCCAAATGACTTGTTCTGATTACAGTTCAGGGAAATTAATAGAATACTTGCTTTCTGCTCCAGACTTACTTACTGAGTTGTGCTGTGCAGAATGGATCATTACTACAAGCAAGTTTTTAAATCCTTGATAGCAGTAGACTTGTTTATAAAGAAACTGTGATATACCTAACAGCATTTCTAAGCACTTTTATACTTGGTGTGCTGCAAACTTCACCATCTGCTTTGCCTCAGATTTATCAGATAAATAGGCAGCATTTCAGGTACCTAGAACCTTTACCTGTGTGTCCATACAATTAGGTAAGAAGCTGATTGCTATGTAACACATTTTACGTGGATCCTATGTACCATTTGGTTTGTTCTTCAGGTAAAATAGAAGTGAGAGGATCTCCTTTGCAAGGGGTGAAAAAGATTTATGCATTACTTCTGACTTGCCAAAATCAAATCTGAATTTAGTAAAAAACACCTGTAAACTGAAACTAAAGATTCAATATGGAGTTTTATTGCATAGATTTTGCACACACCAAGTCTGAATCTTCCAGCTTATAACAATAGAGTGAGCATGAACTAATGGCCACCTGACAGTCTTCTCCCTACTTCAAGAGTATCAAGTCTCATTCCCATGACATACATGTCTTTCAAACATGCCCAGGTTTTTGAAATGAGGTGTATAAATCTGTCTTCAGGAGCCAGTGCAAGGCCAATGTTTACATTTCTATTCTTGACACTGTTAAACCCATGAGTTCAGTTTGAGACCAAAGCACTAAAATGCACAGAGACACATGTGGCTCCTAAATTTTTTTGTATCCACTGGCTCTGAGTCTTATACCTGGAGATGATAGTGACAAAACAGGTACTGAGGGAGAGAGAAATATTTCTTGAAGGTAGATGGAGGTCATGGTACCAAAAAGGACTTCCAAAAAGGCTGCAACTCTTTTGTGACCACACAACCTACACCAAGTGGTCCTTCTGTCAAATCTATGTCTCTGCCTTTAGAGACAAGAATGTTGTGTGGGACAGTGGGCAACTACAACCATTTCCAACATTCTGTGATGTCTCTAGCTGTCTCCAAGAAAGCATGTGTTTCACATAGACTATGCAGTATATATGCCAGCCCCAACTGGCCTTTCAGATGTCTGAGGGCACCTGAAATGCAGTTAGATGATCCTGCCAAATATTTCAAATATAAATAACACACAAAGTACATTCAATTATCTCTTGATATGTCTTTTCTCCTTTTTCTTCAAGAATGAGCATAACCCTTACCACTGGTTACCAAACGAAAGTTTTGTTTCAAAATGTAATGTACAAATATTCTAAATTTTCCCATAGGATATTTATGATGATCAAATTTGTATGCAGTTCATAAAGAACTCATCAAATTCACACACTGTATTTTCAAAAATAAATGTGTTGTCAGAGACTGAACTTACTTCACCTTCAGTACTTTCAGATGTGTCTGTACCTGATAGTTTCATCAGTGTTATTGCACTAACTACAGTAGGAATGACTGTAACATTTTAGTCTTTTGCTCATAGACAGAAAATGCTGTCACAACTGAGATGAGCAAGAGGCACAGTATTAGACCACTTGTTCCCAAAAGATACTGTGGAAAGAATAACCAACAGACTTCTCTTCATCCCTCAGCAATTGCTGTATCATCCTTGGGTTTACTGGAACATTAATAATATCGTGAGAAGATTTATTGTGTCAGCACAGCTTTTATTTGGCTTTTTATTTGCTGTGAAAACTGCTTCTTCCTTCTTAAAGGAATTCTTTGGCTTTCTTCACACTGCTCTTTCTCCCCCCATTTGGCTTGGTGGCATCACGCACTTTAAACGCAGAATAAGGAAGAAATATGGACTGCTACACTTGTGATGCCTTCAGAAAGCTTAAGGGAAGACATCCAGTATTCACATTCATAGCAGTAAGGCAAAGAAAATGTGAGGAAAATGTTTACACTTGGTGAGAGCTTCCTGAAAATAGTTTTGTGCTGTGATGACAGAAAAGGGGCCACAGACAGTCATCCTTGTTATTCCTCTGACAGTTGTAGGAACAGGTATTTGCATGTTCATCTTCAGGATGAGCAAACACATCACACTCAGTGCCTCACTCCTTGAGGTGTCCCTGATGGAGCTCTTGTTTTGCAGAAAATCAGATTTGTTTTTCCTGTAAGTGAAAATGTATTACAAATGAATAATAGGAAAAAAACCCATCAACCACAATAATTAAAAAAACCCCAAACCAAAACATTAATCTCTGTGCATTTTTAGTTCAACCAAACTGGAGACTCAAGAGATAAATTATAATTTTTCCCCAAAAAGGTTTGATCTTGCAGACTTCTTTTACAAAGCCTTTTCCATTATCCACTTCTCCAACAGCTGGCATCTCATTCTCCTGTTAACAGTTCCAATTAGGGTAATCGTTCTAAAATTTTAGTAGAAAAAGACACACTGAAAACAACTGCTTTATCTCTTTCAGTTATTTCTTTTTTTTTTTTTTTTGTGTAAATACTTAAGCAATTTAACTCTGCCTGAGTGCTTTCTCAAAGAAGGGTTTAGTTAAATGAGGACAATCATAAATCGATATAATCCAGCTTTTTTGTTAGCCCCTTTTTTTTAGTGCTCACAATAATGAGATATAGCTGAATTATGTTAACAGTGATTTTTATTATAATACTGCTCTCTAAAGCATCTGTTGGCATGGTAGATGGTCATTCTACAAAGTCAAAAAAAGTCAGTAAAATCCTATGAAAAAGTGTTCTCTCTTCTATCTCATATTGTCTCCAGTTCATCACTTGGAACTGTTAAGATAAATGTCAGCTGCTGGATGTATGAAGTGATGTGTTGAGCAACTTCTGAAATGGCCTATTAAAAAAAAAAAATAAAAAAAAATGAGCATGTATTCATGCAAATACAAAACCTGAGCTGTGGGCATATGAATGCCATAGTAGTGACCTTTCCTGGGAGAACATATGGTTTTTGAGTTATATGGAAAATTGAAAATGAGCCTTTCCAGCCAACATTTATGGTGTGATACTATACCTCAACTACAGCAGAGAGAGAGTCTGATAAAAACATTTCAGTCTTCCGTATCATGAAAATTGTAATTAAGAAGTGGAAATGTATAAAGACCATTTTGGGTTGTTCAGAACAGACCAGGAGTTAAAGATACCAGAAATGCAGACATTTGGAAGCACTAGTTGTGATTATTTATTTGATAAATTAAGGAGCTAAAAAGAAGAAGCAGGTTCTATCTAGGTCCAGCAAGCCCAGACTAAATGCCTCAATCTATTAGTAGGGATATTATTTACAAAAACTGATTTTACACACTAGCATGAGACTATAAGACCTGATTTATTCTCTACTCTTTAGCCCAAAGCATCATTACTTTTTGCATCTTTACAGAACCTTGTGATTTAGCTCTGTTTATCATCACAAACCTATAAAATAAGCATGGAAGGCACATGAAGACATCACCTATTCTAAACCTGTTGTCAGACACAGGCTTTGCTATACTTGAGAAAACCGAGGGGAGTGTCAAGACCCTCTGTGAGCCAGCAGCTCTCGCAAGGGCAGCTGACCAGGAGTGGGTAGGGCCATGGCTAACAGTGGCTACCCTCTAACCCTTCAAAGGGAGACTCTGGGAAGTGCAAGGGATCAGGGCCTGGTGCAGCAGCTTGCATAGACTTTGGAAGGGAATGGAGCACAGGGAGGGTGTACCTTTGATGGAGAAACATTCCACAGGCTGAGCGGAGAGCCTTGAAGTCCACATAACCCAGCAACCTTCAGTTGTCACTGACTGGAAAAAGCGGAAACATAATTCCCAGTTTTAAAAAGGGAACAAAAGGGAGATCTGTGGAAATACAGACCAGTCGGTCTCACCTCTGTACCCAACAAGATCACTGAGTAAGATCAAAGAACACATCATCCTGGAAACCACGCCAAACCATGTGAAATAAGGCAGTGACTGATGACAGCCAATATGGCTTCACTAAGGACAAATCATGCCTGACAAATCCGGTGGCCTTCTATGACATGGTTATACCACTGGTAGATAAGGGAAGAGCAACTGATGCCATCTGCCTGAACTTGTGCAAAGCATTTGGCACTGTCCAGCACAACACCCTTGTCTCGAAACTGAAGAGACTTGTATTTGACAGATGCACCACACAGTAAATAAGGAATAGGCTGGATGGTCACACCCAAAGAATTGTGGTCAACTGCTCAGTGTTCAGGTGTGCACTGGTGCTGAGTGTCATCCTCAGGGATTGGTACTGGGACCGGTACTGTTTAACATCTTTGTCAGGGACATGGAGAATGGGATTGAGAGCACCCTCAGTGAATTTGCCAACAACACCAAGTTTTGTGGTGTGGTTAACATGCTGGAGGGAAGGTTGCCATCCAGAGGGACCTTGACAGGTTTGAGAGGTGGGCCTGTGTAAACTGTATGAAATTCAACAAAGCCAAGGGCAAGGTCCTGCACTTGAGTTGGGGCAATCCCAGGCACAAAAACAGGCTGAGCAGAGAATGGATTGACAGCAGCCCAGGAGAGAAGAAGTTGGGGGTGTTGGTGTTCAATGATCCCATGACCCAACAATGTGTGCTGGAAGGCCAGAAAACCAACCATGTCCTGGGCTGCATCAAAAGCATCTTGGTCAGCAGATTGAGGGAGGGGATTCTTCCCCTCTACCGCACTCTCATGAGACCCCACCCGGAGTACTGTGTCCGGCTCTGGAGCACCCAACTTGGAATTACATGGAACTGTTGGAGCAAGTTCAGAGGAGGCCAGGAAGATGACCAGAGGTCTGGGGTATCTCTCCTGTGAAGACAGACTGAGAATTCGGGCTGTTCAGCCTGCAAAGGAGATTTTGAGCGACCTGGTCTAGTGGAAAGTGTCCCTACTCATGTCAAGGGGGTTAAACTAGATTACTGTATCTTCTAATCCAAACTATGATTCTGTGATTCTGTGACTCTGGTTCTGTGGTTTAGCATTCCTGATACATTTGTGTATACATTTGTGTAATCTGTTTCTGTAAAGCTCCAGCAATACAAAGAACTGAAATGAATATTCAAGTCAAACCCTCCTAGACCTCAGAAGGAGCTCATTTTTAGAGTTTGACACTATTAAACAACCTTGTCTCAGATCCCACACCTAAACAGCTCTTGCTAACAGGTTTGCAACTTGCCAATCAGTCAGCAAACTGAAATTACTGTCAGAGGAGCAGCAGACAGAAGGGGGTCACACAGCTCTCCTCCCCTGATCTGCCAGCTATAAGCACAAAAAGTTTCTTGTTTGAGAACATTTAACAGGATTTTAAGACACTGTTGCTGACACGCATAGCTGGTGCTTCACTCTCATCACATCTGGGAGAGATGAAGTGTCAGAAAAATATGGAAGAGTAAGGGGAATTTTGGAATGTTATGAGTAGTCACTGTCCTAATTTATGTCTTATTTTGCCCCTGTGCTCATTTCAAACCCTCTTCTTCTAATAAAAACATGCACAAATTAGACATTATAAAGTCAAATGAGTCCTTTAAATGCTGCTTTGTGACAAACACTCTGAACCATGGCTGTATAGCCAGTTCTAAGGGTTTACAGAAAAAGTTCTCCAGAGATGCAAAAGCATCATGGTAGCTATCCATGTGCTGTGTAAACTATTCTGGTCCCATAGAGCACTACAGGTCCAAAAGTACCCATCACTTATCAACCAGTGGGCAGAGAAACAGCTACCGGTAGAAAACCAATTATCTTTTTTTATTATTTATTTCATTTCAGATTTTAGGAAATATGGAAAGAGAAATCAGTAATAACAGATGGACCTTAAAAAGAGCAATGATTAAAGTCTCTTTGGTTCTGACATTTAAGATTAATAAATTGAAAACATTTCTGACTTTTTTTTACATTAGACTCCCCTGCTCCTCTTCACAGATGCAGAAAAGGCTTTTCTACAGCAATACACAGCAGCACAGGCATTGCTAAGTCAATCACAGGTTCTCCAATTACTAGAACCTGTCAAGTCTAGCAAACATCAGTTGATGCTTGAAGACATCAGTGCTGTTATTTATATCACTGCTCACTAGACTTGTATAATTTGGTTATGTTAAAGACTGGAATCTGCTTTTTTTTTTTTTTTTTTTTTTTCCCTAAATGTAGAGAGCAACAGTACTAATGGAATTCATGAACAAGCTTCTTGTTGTCGTGAATATAAAAAAAAATTATATACTCCTCTCAGACCTACCAGAGAGGTTATAATTTAAAAGGGCGAATTTTACTGGAATATTTAGTAGGCTTTATTCAGGTCATCATTCTTACTCACAATACAATCTTTTAAATAGGTGTACCTTGCTGGGTCGATTCAGATGTTAGAACAGAACTATATAAAGCCAAACAGATGAACAAATGCAAGTAGCCCAGAAAATGTACTAGAAAAACAAGAGAATACAGTTAATAGAGAATATATAATCTAACATATCTAGACTGCCTTGGTCTTATGCCTTGATACCTTGAAATAACCATGGGGAAAGAGTTGAACCAGCTAGCCTGCAAGCTAATGCCCACAAATGTACAGTGCTCAGAAAGTCATCTGGGAACAGCCACACACTGGCTGCTTTGTTCTAAATAAATCTGCACCTAGTCCAACTCCCAGTGGGAGAGTCCTACTGAGATCAAGGATATATTGATCAGGCATCTTGGTGATAAATTGAAATATCAAAAGCTGGATTCTTGCCTGTCCTGTGGAGTCTTTGAGAAATGAAATGGGGAAGGAATATACAGAAGCTTTGGTTATAATCTCCATGAATTTTCTGAAAGTGTTTACTTCCACTGTTCTACAAAATAGTGAACAGTAACAGAATGAAAACCCATGAAGCCAAACCCAGATAAAAACCAAGAAGCCTCTCCTGCTCCAAAAAATTAGATAAAAAATGCATTTGTACACATAGTGTATGTTAAAACATACATACATACATATATATATTTATAAAAATATAAAAAAATAGGAAAAAGAACAATAATTCCTTTAAGCTCTCATCTCTGGACCTTCTCTTTGCTAGGTTCAAAGTGTGAAACAATATCCACAAAAATGCTCATCTGCAGTAACTACTGTCATATACCCTAGCCAGAACTAAAAACACTGCCAGACATCCCATACACAATGTCAGTGACCAGCTACAAGTGCAAAAGTAGTTTTGGGACCTTTTCAAACCATTCGGGTCTGACCTAATTAGAAAAGACATGGTTTGCACTTCTACCCATATAGCTGCTTTCCTGTTCACAGTTTGTGGGCATTGTTCTCTCTGCACTTTTCATATGCTGGTTTAGCACACAGGTGTTGACATTGCTGTCCTATATTGCCTGAAGACTGCATTCATCACAAATCCTCACACTCAGGGACAACAGCAAAGCCTCAGCCTAAAAACATCATCCCTTTCAACATCATATAGGGTGTGGGATGGTTATGGTGGTTTATGAGCAAATTAGGTATCTGATTCACTCCTACGGAAGCATATACATAACATAATATTATGTTATATTCTGATTTTCAGTTACTATTTCCATAGAGATAATTCCTGTTGCTCTTGTACATGAAGGAAGAATTTTTCTACATTAGAATGTATGCTGTAGAATTTCAAGGAATTGCTCAACTCTTTCAGACTTAAAAAAGATCATACAATACCATCTACAAGCAGAATTTCACTGCCTCACAGATGTTGTAAACATGAGACTTGTGAACTGATGAGATATTAAACCTGAAGCCCTGTGGTTACCTTAGGACACACAGTACAATAAATATGCTTTTCTATGCCCTCCTTGCAGAAGAGGAAAATTACGGAGATACTGCAAATAGTTCAAGTTACCAAAAAAAAAAAAAAAAAAAAAAAAAAAAAAAAAAAAAAAAAAAAAAAAAAAAAAAAAAAAAAAAAAAAAAAAAAAAAAAAAAAAAAAAAAAAAAAAAGCATATAATAGGACAAGTACAAGTAATTTCTTTTTTCTAGTAGCTTTGAAGACGAAAGGTTATTACAAAGAAGATAGGCAGAAGTATCATTTCTAAAGCCACATTATTATTTTCCAGAGTTTCCACCTTCAGACCACACTAGACTGGCTGTCAGTGCTCTGAGGGGAAAACGAATCAGCACATACATTTATATGTGATATAATATGAAGTACTATGGATCTGCTGAAACAGGCTTTCCAATTTATGATAGAACCTTGGACACACCATCCCTCAGCCCTCTGTGATTTGGTTTCATTACAGAATAAAGGATGCATGCGTGAAATTATTTGCATGTGTTTAAAAGTGCTTTGAGTTAGGTGAGTTGTTATAAATATATATTGATGATGTGTGTGTGACGAATTAAAATTCTTTAAAAGGATCATGATTATTTTCTTCATATGGATAAGAACCTTCACCACCACCACCACCACAGTCTACTCTCTTCCAAAATAACTCCAACCTATGTTCTTCAGAAAGCACAACTTATTTTCAAATAAACTAGAAATATTCAATAGTCCTTGAAAAGAAAGACCGGGGTTTAGTCGGTGTTTCAAAGAATTTGTCTCCACATGTGCTTGTCATCTCCCTTCAGAGAACCTATACAAGATATAATGGAAACAGTATCGAGGGTGATGAAAATGCCAGAGCATCTGTCAGTGGATCGCCTTATGACAGCAAGTGATAAGGCTTCTAATGCTGAAGTGATGAATGTGCCTGGATGTGGATGCTGTGCTTGTACGAGACAGCTGAAAAACACAAATATGAACAACTCGACATGAGGACATGCCTCTGGGGAGACCCCACTAGTTTTTGTAGTGCTTGACTGATTCTAGAAAGCAGGACATTTTTACCATCGAGGAAGATAAGTGTGTTTATCAATACAGACCCATGGCTCAGAAGAGGGGTTGTTGGGATGCAGGGAAGCATCGATTGTATCTCGGTATCAAATGTGACCTTTTGTATATGTTCTCCTTGCAAATGATCTTTCATTTCTGTACCTTCAAAGTTTTCATAATGCACTTGGAGTGCTTTATAACTGAGCAGTAATAAAAAGGCAAGCTGCAATAGGCTTATTCAAACAGAAATTGCATACATTAAATGCAGTAAAATTACCAAAGTACAAAATACTTCAAGAAAGGAAGTATGGGGCTCCTGTTTGCAGTCACAAACAAAACACAGTGTGCAAGTGTAAGTAGAGTATGATTTACAACGTGTGAAGGTCTAATGCAGACAAACATATTTACACAGGAAACCAGAAAGCTATAAGGGAGGAAATCTGTCTTTGATATATAACAAAAGAGGGAAATACTGCTGGGAAATATGACAGTATGCTTCCCCAGCTGAGTCAAGAACCCATAATATATTTACCTTCTAAATGATTTTCAAAGCTTCAGAAGAGCTGTAAACACTGATTTTATTAAGGTATTTCACAGGATATACACATTGAATTATGCATCAAAATTATTCAACAAATTTAATGACAGTAAATATGATAAGGGAAGACCTACTAGTTGAATTCCCACAAGAATAAACATTAGTATATCAGAGATGGATGCAGAAATCTATATTACAAATGGATATAAATAAATTCATTTGTATTTCTTTGAGCAAGATGTTAAGAAGGGAGTAATCCATATTATTGACCTAACTTTAATAATTTTTGCTTCAGATTAGCCCAGTAAAACCACACATCTCAGCAACACTTCAGAATAAGCATTCTAACTTTTCACTAAATTTTCTGATCGATAACTTTTTATATACTAAACAAACAAACCCACTACCTGCAATAGTCAGGTCTCAAAAGGTAACAGGCATTTTCTCAGTTTCTAATAAATGAATAAAGTAGTATTGACCGGTTGGTCATTAAAGTGTTTGAATAGACAAAGCTTATTCTTTGTTTACTGCTGCATCTTATTCCACACAAAAAGACTACAGCAAGGAGAGGGGTAGGATCCTCTGGTGCCAGGAAATGAGCAATGCTGATGACCCACCATGCAGGTTTCCTCTGTTCTCTCAGGTGGATGGAGCAGAAAACAAGGCTCCATTTTCAGGTAATTCAGGGCAAAACTAAACAGAAAAGGAAGGAGAGGGGTTGACCTGAGATTGTGCCTGCACTGCTAGGTGAGCAGGATGGGTTTCATCCAGAGTAAACCCATGAGGGAGGCACCTGGCTAATTAACAGACATAATTTTCTGTTCCTCTGCCATGAGACAAGTAGCTGGTGTTTCCAGCCATTGCAGGAGAAGTGTGAGGAATAAGAGGGCAACTACAAGAACAGCAAAGGTACACACTCTATCTCCAAGGTTAGGGAAGGGGGATGTCATGGAGGGAAGGAGGACAAACCTCTGTGATGACGGAAGGCCAGGACAATATCTGATGTCCCACTGTTCTTTCTCAGTTTGTGTGAAGGATCACCCAACAGCTGCTAATAAAGCATCTCCATCATGTCAGCACACAAATCATGGCAGAGATCCTGAGTTTTACTTAGGACTGCCTCAGCTGGCCTGGTTTCCTAGAGATTGTTCATCAGACAACCTGCATAGACATAGGGGAGAAGGTCCTATTCCTAAATTCGTTTCTATCTATATGTAACCCTGAATGAATGGTGCCTCAGGATCTAGCATAGGCTGTGTGAGCCTCACTAGCTGTGAGTTTTTCACCACATGCCTATTCTAAAGATCAAGTTGAAACCCACCATATCTCTACATCAAGTCAGTTTTTAGCTCATGTATTAGCTCAGCACCCTTCCCTGGCCTATGTCCAAACTTTACAACTGACATATCAGAAAAAAACCTACCCAAGCAGGACCAAGGTGACCTTTCTCTGTGCGGAGACCTGAGGGGTTATTTTGTGTAAGTGTTATCCCGAGAGCAGACAGAGAACACAAGTGGGCCTTATTTTGTCCCATTCAAACTGGGAGTACTTTTTCTGCTCACTGCACACCACAGACTGCTGCTCATATGGTTTTAAGGGTGAAAATTCACTGTGTAGAGACTAAAAATGGGATGCCAAGGGATTTGGATAGAAAAAAACCCCAAATTTAAAAAGAAGTGCACAGGTTTAGCCACAATTCTCTCCTTCTTCAGTCCCAGTACAGCCCCTAATCCACTTAGTGCTTCCCAAGTCATTCTCTGCACTCAGGGAGACAAGTTTCTCATCTGCTTGAACCACATTTTTCACCTTCTTAATTCTGATTCACACCAGCTGCTCAGTCTCTGCTCTCCTGTGCACTAAAGGCAATTAATCAAAAGTAAAATTTAAAAATCACTTTGCCTTTTCTGCTCATTATTTAAAAAAAAAGTCTCTGACTGAGAATAACTATAGACAATTTCAGCTTGAAAAGTAACTCTCTCACAAAGTTATAAGCCAATTCTGAACATGACCTTTCAAATGGAAAGCTATACAACTTTAACCAGGCTTCATGCTGGGTCTCTAGAATATTTCAAAGACATTTTCTTTCAGTCTAGCCCATTTTTGCACCAGTCTGTGCTATGGTAAGTTTGGTTTCATATTTCTTTGATCTGTGAAGCAAATACTTTACATAGTTTAAAAATAGATCCACGAAACTTCAGCTATACTCTTTAACACTGAAAGGAAAGCAAGTTAATAGCCAATGTAACAGTCTAACAGTAGTGTACTCCTTGTGATGCTCTCATTGGAACAAATTCATTCCCACTGTAACTCCACTGACATTAACAGAGTTACCAGCTGAGATGAATTTGCCACATTTTTGTAAAGTGCTTTAGAATTTGATGTCATAATTCTCAAAAGACACCCTAGGAAAGATGTCTCTTTGCCTTTCTCGGCGTGTGTTCATGCACATGCCAGTTTTCCCAGCTTCTTGTGTTCCTTACATTTCTTTTCACACTGTCTCCCCACACTCTTTGAGACTCTCCTGTTGAGCAGATATAATGCACCAGATACTCTTTGAAAATAACTGCCTTGAGGTAATTATAACTCTGTTCTTAATTTTCATATGTGAAGGTGAATTTGGCAGCAGAGACTGAAGACTTGAAACCTGTTTCAGAGACCCTCATGAAAAATTGTCCATCTTTAAAATGGCTGCATGTCCCATTGCTTGAAATAGGTATTGTAGCATAGGCTGGACCAAGATATTATTTTCCAAATAATGTTCACTGCTTGGACGTTACTAAAATACTGATGATTTGAAATTAGATGATGGTATTACAGATCATAGAAAATTTATAGATTTATAGATTTATAGAATCAGACAGGTTGGAAAGGACCTCTGAGATCATCAAGTCCAACTCTTGATCCACTACCACCACAGTTACTAGACCGTGGCACTAAGTTGCACATCCAGTCTCACATCAGATCATATAGGTTAAGCAGGTCACAAAGTTTTCTACAACCTTGATTTGAAAGAACTGATTTCCTGTAACTGAGTACATTTGCAGAAACGTGGTTAGATTTAATTTCTTTTAAAAAACGTTCTATTTTCTTTCAGTATCTCCAATTTTGTGATTTAAATTCATGTGGATTTTCTCTTTGGGTTGAATGAAGTACTTTTTAAACTATCAGACCTAAGCCAACAATTGCAATCAAACTGGAGGTTACTTTACATTTTAGGTTTTTAACTTTTTTTTATTCCTGCTTTTTAATTCTAATTTGGGAATGGAGAAAAATAAAATCTAAAAACTTTCCAAAAAGATGAAGAAACTGTTTCTGCATAGTTTTTTTTTGTTTGTTTGTTTGTTTTGTTTTGTTTTTTTTTAAACCGGTTAGTTTTTAAACTCACATCTTGCTTCCATATATGATGAACAGCCATAGTTTTTTGTTGACTTTCTAACTGTGGTTCCCATCATGCCTTGTCTTTGCAACACATAGAATGCCTCCTGGAACAGCTGCAAAGTTCAGTACCTTTTGCAATGTTGCTTAGTGCATGTTTTGTTTATTTTTTTTTCTATTAATTAGACCATTTGATGTGTAGCTGTGGTAACTATTTTGAAGATATAGTGTTCCTGATAAATCACTAAATAATGATTTAGACTACTAGGAAGATCTCCTTTTTAGCCTCAGAGGATAGCATGGTAGTTCCCTTAAGCAACATGGTTGAAAACAGCCTATATATTTCATATACAGCAGGCCTGCAGCAAATATTTTCTGACACTATACAATAAATCATGTTTTCTTCAACAGCAAATAATAGAACTGTACAGTACATTATATCTGCAGCAGCAACAAACAATTCATCATCTCTGACCTTTCTATAATGACAACAATTTGAAGAATAGAGACTAATTTAAATTTTTATATAATGTTTAAAATTTAAGGACTAAATCTCCTTTGTACTAGATCCCTTCACACTGCTCTGGTAATAAAAAGCCTCCTTAAAGTGAACACAAATGCAATTTATTTTTTTTCTCTTCAAGCTCTCACAAATCAACAGAACAGAGATTTCTCAGAGGGCTTGGACCTAAATGCAGCTCATATGGATGCACCCAAGCTAATTTTTAAATGATCAAATGGTAACAAGTACAGTGTAGCCTGCAGAACCTGAGGACTTTGGGTTTGTACTCTAAAGTTTGCTGTGCTGTTTGAGTCACACATCTGTGATTAAAAATAAATCCTGACACTGATAGTGGGGTCCTTTTATCTGCTCACAATTAATCTATATGTTGCTTTCTTTATTCCTGGGAAGACCGACTGGGGGTTGACTTTCAGCTGGAAGATGAACCAACAAAGTCTAGGAAACTGTTGCACATCGGAAAAAAAATCTCACAGTGTACAAATCCATTTCCCAGTCCTATCGTTTTACAAAGCCATGGGGCTACTTACTATTTGCACAGAAATCTATTGAAAAAGGATCAAAACCTTCACATTTTGGCTCTATAAATAATGTAAATACATAAAAATTATAAACCTCCACTGGTGCCTGACACAAAAACCAGACAAGCAAAGGTACCAATCAAAATAATACCCTTCTCTGCCATTCTTTCCTGATGCACATCACCTCTGACCTTTCTGAAAGCTTGAGTTTGAAATGCACACTGAGGCTGGTCCTCTGAAACTGTACAGATTTGGGCTCTTTCATGTCTAAGGTCTAGCTGTTTCCAAAGAAATCTGACCACAATCCCTTTACCATCAACTGGTTTGATCTTTTAATAAAAAGACCCCTCATCCTGAACAACAGATATGACTCATGCTCTTTGTGAAAACTGCGGGAGGGCCCACAAAAATTAATCAGGAGGGAGGGCTCGCAAACTTCTAGTTTTATAAACAATTTTGTTCCTAATACAACCAGGAAACGTGAAGCAATGTGTCTCAGGATTGCCATAACTAAAAGCATATTCAGGATTAGCTGCTGTGGGGCTGGAAACATTGAAGTTGCTTCTGATTCTTAAAAATTAGCAGTTCAATACTGAAGTGAAAGGGTGATGCCTGTTCTGCCCCTCACTGTAAGGGCAGCCAATATATCATCTCACCCTGCACCTGGTTTCACCCCATGAAAGACCCACAAGTGTTCAAGGGAGCAATCTGTGCCTTTTAGAACAGATTTGAAACTATCTGATACTTTAGCTTGTTTTGAGGTCAAATGAAATGATTCCCACCATTTAAACAGAAAGAAATACTTCTGGCAGCCTGAATGAATTAATATGTCTTTTTAAGTCATCACCTCAGGATATTTTATGGATGTCCTCTACAGATGGCAATACACATGGCCCTACCTCGATTAGCTCAAATTCTTTCAAATATTCCACACAAATAATACCCCAAATGCATCTGATGTCTGTAGTTTTTTTCTCTAATGAAAGCTCTACTGCCCCTACGCCTCATTATTGCATGTGCCTTTGTGCAAAAGTTGATTTCGCTGCCTGCTATAGAAATAACCCCAAATACTGAAGCCAAATATTTAATTGTCTTTATTGTTGCAAGAAAACAGAGATCAAACCCAGAGTTATTCAGAGAGTTTCCTTGTCGCACAAATCATTCAAAAAAGAGACAGAAAAAAAGTCATACTTGATTATTGCATCTGTAAAATTATTTGGAATGTATACTGTATAATTAAGACTGATTATCAGCTTAAATTTCTTGGCTTTGCTTTTTGAGAATACTGTCTTCTGTGGACATGAGGTTACTGAAACTGTACACTAGTGAGGGAACAAAACAAAACAGATGGTGCATTAATAATGGAAGTATTAGAAAAAGCGTACTCTTCCAGATTTCAATGTGTTCATTAATACATTTTAGACAATTTAATTGCTTCCTGAAACACTAATTGAAAGAGTTTCATTTGCAAAAACCTAGTCCTGGTAATACAAACTAGGCACAATGCCACAAAGAGCTTGAATGTTATAATAAGGAAATGAATAGAAGGCTTTGGGTTTTTTTAATGTGTGTATATTTATTTCTTTTAAAGAAATCTTTAAAAAAGCATACAAAGCATCCAGAAAAGAAAGATTTACAAAGAGAAGCCAGGTTTAAGAAATACTGAATGTTTAAAACATGTGAAGAGTATTTTTGTTTTTTTAAAGTCAACCCATGTCAAGGGAGAGTGAGTTGGATTTATTGTGCACAGGACTTTAACACAGTTTAATTTTATCAACGTTATACACTCCTAGACTTGGCATATCTATCAATCAAAGTGGAGGATACTTTTAAAATGTTTTCTTCTGAAGGTGTCTGCTTCAGCTTCAGTTTCTCTTCTAAATATGGATGGGTAGGCAAGTTTTGCCTGGTTTTGAACCTCCTCACCCATTGTATGTTGGAAAATTTGAGTCAAACTTTACTATAATCATTCTCTTATGCATCTCCAGGAGACAGGAGATGAAGAGCAGACAGAAAACCAGAACAAAACAAACGAAATAAATGCGCAGGAAGAAAAAACAAAAAAAAAAAAAAAAAAAAAAAAAAAAAAAAAAAAAAAAAAAAAAAAAAAAAAAAAAAAAAAAAAAAAAAAAAAAAAAAAAAAAAAAAAAAAAAAAAAAAAAAAAAAGAAAAAGAAAAAGAAAAAAAAGATCTACAGTCTGTCAAAGAGAATATGTAAAGAAAAAGACCAACAAACATGCAGAGAAACCTGAAGGAAAAGATCAATAATAAAGAGAAAAAAAATCCAAAGAGAAGAACAAGCAGTTTCTAGAGCAGCTACTTTTCAAAGTTTTCCAGGAATTGGCAAATGAAAATGATGCAGAAGGTGGTATAAAGTAGTTCCTCCTAAGGGCTGTTTCAATAATTGCCCATAAAGAAGTGTAATTCCCACTCATACTTCGGTGTTATTCTAATTCCCAGTTACGAAGGATTCATGGTTCCTGGAATCTCACCTGTCTTGCTGGAAGCAAGCTGAGTAATTCTTCAGAAGTTTCAGCTGTAGCTGGAGGATGAGCAGACAGGCTGTGGTCAGATATGCTGCACAGGCTACACTGGAGCTGGACTGACGTTACAATCTGAAGGTCACTCTGCCCTATGTGGGGAATTACTGTTCTCTTAGACCTGCCTGCTAAACTATGCTTATGTCAAAATAATTGAAAACAGCAATCACTACTGATATGAGAATCACAGGGGCGCTGGGTTCTCATAACATTTTGATGAGGGGTAACCAGACATAAGTTTTTTTCCAACAGATTTGACAGGGTATTGTCTTTGCTGAGGCAGTAAGGGAGAGGTGAGAATAAGACAAGATTGTTTTTCTCTTATCTTTATCAATCTGTGCCCAAAAAGCACATCGAAGTGCAGGCTCATGTTTCACTACACCCTGCCAACTCATTGGTTGTGTATTAGTATAACAATACTACTTAGTTGTGGGAATTTTTCTAATTATATATTTAAAAGGGAACAACTCCCTTTATGGATGTCATTATATCAATGCAAAATCGCCTCATGTTATAACAGATGGCAAAACTATACGAAAAGGTAAGAGAGGGCCCAAACCTACATTGCATTCCCTGCTAGGTGGTATCTGTCTTTCTCTCAAGTATCATGAGATCTTTGTGAAAATCTTAAAAAAGGCTTTTTGATCTCAAGCAAACAACCCCTTACATCCTAAATATTCATATACATTTGACTATATAATAGTGATGTTTGTATATATGATATAGAGATTCCTTATGTCAAAATTTCTTTTTGTCCTAAAGTAAAGGTCAAAAATGAATATACAAAATTATTTATGGAAGATAATATTCTAAAATATTGCTGACATAGAAAATGGTTGTTGCATGTTACTGAAAAAAAAGATACATTTTTGGTTTCCTACCTTGAGTGGCCCTTGTATGCTGTAAGAGTTCTAACCAACAGCGTAGAAGACTTTTTTTCTTTTCAGGTTGTCAGACCCAAGAAAGGCAAAATTTCTATGCATCAAAAAATACAATATGTATAGAAAATCTAGTCTAGACCTGAAAAAGAATGAGGATTTGACACATCTAAATTACAGCACTCACAAAGTCCCTGGGTAGCTCAAACTGAAACTGCTTAGTATCACACTGATCCAGTAAAAACAAAAAGAACAATCACAAAAAAACAACCCCTCCTCAACAAAGGCAATACCCCAATGTACTAGAATTTATGCTGACCAATTTTTAGAGATTTAGTCTGATGTCACTGTGAAATATCACTGAGGTTTACAAAAGGTTAAGTATAGAAATCTAGTTCTACTTTTTCATTCAAAGGAGTAATTTTTTTCCAAATTTGTTTTCATCTACCAGAATTATCATTTGTAAGTAAATAAAGGTAGAGAGACTGAGTCATTAAAACCTGCACCACAGTTTAATTACCCACAGTAGGCAACAAAATTACTGGCAATTTTAATATTTAATATCCGATTTTGTATCTATAGAAGCTAAGGGCTTATCTACCTCATCTAGAAGAAATTACAAAACTAATACAAAAACATGTCTATGCCCTCCAGAGCATTAGTAGCAGCTTGTTTTATGAATCATTACCATCTTTTCCAAATTACCAAGGAAGAAACAGTACCCTTTTCAACAAATGTGGCATTTTAAAAAAAGAAAGAAAAGAAATAAAAAGAAAAATAAAGAAAAGTAATAAAGAAATAAAGAAAAGTAAAGAAATATAAAAGTTTAACAATAAACATTTCCTTTTCCTAGGTTACTTAGGGACATTTACTTGAGTTACATTTAATCAATACAGTAAAGTCCTGGTTGAACCAGAAAATGTGTTCCAAAGCAAGGGTTAGTTCATGTTGTCTTGGAACTCTCTCCATACATTCTAAAAACTAGCTAAACTATGTTTTGGTTGGGTTTGGTTGTGGGGTTTTTTTTAACAGAATATTGCAAAGTGTTAGGATTCTGGACTAGTGCCAACAGCCACGTTTCATCTCAATAAACTAAATCCCAGTTAAGGGCCCCCTTGGCTACCTAATTTGAAGGCATGGTCCCTGGAGTCAGACTAAATGCCAAGTCTGATGTTTATGTAAAATAGCTTAAACCAGTCAAACAAATAAAGTATTTTGTATTCTAACTCTTAAACTGCCAAATGAAATGCTTTGGCTCATAATAGTTCAAATAACACATGGAAGTTGTTTACTGATTCTTAGATAAGTGATAAGAGTTGAGGAGATCTCTGAGAAAGGCTGCAGAAATGTGGAGGTAATAAACTGCTCGCCTGACATTGTTTTAGATAATGAAAGAGTAGAAGAAGAGATGAATAAGAACAAAGAGCTGCCTGCAAATAGAATGTCTTTACATAGTTAAAGACTCCAAAAATATTTCTGTAGTAGATCTGGTGAATAGAAGGTATGTTTTCTAAACATCATCATTATCTAAGAAATCTCAGTTCTCCCTATATGTGAGTAGAACACTCTGGTAAGTTAAAACAAAATGGAAGAAACAGAAATAACGTTTCATAATGATACTTCAAATGCAAAGAAAGAGAAGGGATATTTTAGCATTTAGCAAGGTAAGGCTGAGCTCTGTAATTCCTGATTGCTACTACTGACATTCAGGTAGTAAAACTAGGTCAGTACATGTTTGGAAAGATAGGAAAAACTTTCATTAAATGGCAGAGTTGCATGAAAAGAAAATGCTAACACTTAAAACTGCAGAAAGTATTATAACTAACACCTTAGCATGTACATCTTCAAATATATTCATATATCTCAGGTTATTAGTGCTAGTCTCAAAAAAAGTTTTATTGTATTTGGGTTCCTTAGTTTGTGATCTTTCCTCTTCCATATGAAGTCTGCCATTCCTATCCGTATTTTTGCTACTGTTACCTGGCTTACTGTGACATACTCTATCTGAATATTTGAAGGCTTTTTAGTAGTGTAGAAAATGTATCCTTCTGGCTGAAAACTCAGGACGCTGTTTCAAATGGTAGGAACTAGGTTTCTTTGAATTTCTGCCTATTGTTCACATTTGCCTAATCTCTGATAGAGCAGGACCTTAATTTAGATTGCATTTTGCAGATGTTTTATATGGAATTTAGTGAATTAAGAAAAATTAAAAAAACTCCTTAATATAATGAAAGATGAATTGATGGGTTGGATTAATTGATGAATTGGGTGAACCCAGGCTGGAAGCTGAGTTCTGCACAGCCATTTGCTCACCCCCCCAACCAGTGTTAACAGCCCTGTGTTATCAACACTGCTTTGGTCACAGATCCAAAACACAGAACTATACAGGCTACGAAGAAAATTTGTTCCATTTCTGCCAGACTTAGTATAGCTGAGCATAAACAGCTGATTAACTTAGCATTGTCTTTGTGCCTACTAGTCTGTCTCTAATGCTGATAGTGAATTGCTGCACTGAAGATTATATTTTTTTCACTTTTCACTAAGATAAGAAATTAGATTGGCTCAAATTAAAATTAGAGATTAAAATATTAGGAAACAAAGACCTTTAACAGATCTTTGTTTAACAGTTAATCAAAAGTTTCCTCTTTCTTATCCTCTATTGAGGCTTTGTCATTGTAATTAATAAACGGAAAATGACTGAGTGACATATATTGTTGGCACTGCTTAGCCTTTTGTAGTGTTAATGGATCAATTTGGCTTTTCACATTTCTTTTTACTGCCAACCTAGTTATGAGTAGGTAGAAAGTTTTGATAACAGTTTTACTAATTTTTAAATTTAAATACTTTTATTCTAAAAAGGAAAATATTGGCAGTGTTAGTAACTTGAAAGATGTTAACTTCTTTTTTAAAGAGAGGACAATTGAGAGTCTGAAAAGATTTAACTCAGAAAACACTGCCTGTATTTAATGGCATTTTAAATGGAACTGTAACTTTGAGGATAAAAAAAAAGCCACAGAATTTGAAAGACCATAGGCTCTTGCAAGAATCCAAGATATTCAGAGTTTTGTCAAGTATCTTCAAAAAAATTTTTCTTGAGAATAAGAAACAGATTAAATTGCATTCTTAAACTGATAGTCTTGTTTGGCTGATAACACATAAACAATAATTTTTCATTTGTGGTAACTCATTTGTGGATACCTCATTTTAATTTAGATAGAACATAAAGATACAGTTTAAAACTGTCATATATAGAGAGACAGGCAAAAGTATTGACAGGCAGGCATTTCAACATAGGAAACTTCCAATGACTTCTAGCTCACAGCAGAGCAGAGTGGTGCAGGCTATAGCCAAAAGTTGGGGTAAAAGGCTCTGGAACCACAGCCTCCAGCAAACCATGCAGTCACGGGTGAAGATGTTTGATGTTGAACTACCTCAGAGTAAGCATCTCACCTTAAAAAAAATATTTCACATGGAACATTTAGTTTTGCTGAGAATTTCTGTTTTTCACCTTGTCATTTTCTTTCAGACAAAAATGAACAAAAAGCCTTAAGTGCTGTTACAATGGAATTTTCTCCAGGAAAGGTATTCTTATTTTACTTAGCTCTACCTTGTTTTGTTAATAAAAAAACCAAAAAACCAAAACAACAAAACAAAACAAAACAAAAACAACAAAAAACCACAACCACTTGTCAAACAAGTTGGATATTCTCCTTATTTTTCTCTTTCCTCCTCTCTTTTATAATGAGGTTTTCCCTCAACTAGCAGAGTAAAAATTATAATTTGATTCACTCTCTTATGTTTCATTTTATAAAATGTGTATTTACTGTACTTAGATATCTATTTATTGAACATATAGATGTTTACCATATCATATATGACAACACTATTTTTTCCCCTATTTCAGGCATTATTTAAGTGCTTTAAACAATGAGATGCCAGATACAGTAGCTAAAGATCCTAGTGTATTCTGTACTCCTGTAGTCTGATGAGATTTTCTCCTGATAAATTATTAGTTATTTCAGGAATATGGGTATGAATAGTACTCTTGCACTCTCTTTTTCTTTTTGTGTCACTGACTGTCTGACATTTATACTGCTTTGATCTTCCTCCTAATGCCCTGGAGTTCTCTTTATGTTGCTGAGCTGTGTTTTAGTGGATGGAGATGTGTTTGGAGCACTAGTTCTTGGAACTAGGGACTCCAAGACCTATTTTTATTTCAGACTGTTTCCTCACTGTGTACAGTGGCAGTCCACAGACAAACAGCTTGGTTTGGAGCCGTAGTGATGAGTAGCCAATATATGACTGCAAGGTTTCAGTGATCGAGGTGGTTCCTTCCAATCCCAGGCTTCAGTTTCCCAAGGCAGCATTTTAGTTCTTCATTTCCTGCTATCAGCTTTTAAGCAGACCTAATTTCTTTAGCATCATTCTTTCTTCTCTTGCAACCAGCTTATCACTATCCCAGTGATATGTTGCTCCTCAGCAGTTGCTGCCCCTGCCTGTAGTGTAATAGATTATGAAGTAGGAGATTCTGCTCCTTGGAAATTTTTATTCTGGGGGGAAAGCAGCTACTAATTTAACAAATGGCAATTAATGATACTTTTTTTTTTCTTTTTTCTTTCACTTTTACTTGTCTCTTTATCCTGAAACTAGCAAGAAGACCAAAAGCAGTTCCATGGGAAGGTCTTGTCAAATAAATTAGTTTTACTTTCAGAGCTGGAAAGACCTGGAGCCACACAGAGCTACAGCATGAGCACAGTATTTAATTTTAATTTTAGCAGTGAGAACATTCTGTTCTATATAGTAATTCTCCAGGTTTTGGACAGACTTCTACATATAAGTGGACAGCAGCAATCTTGGAAGTTGAGGAGTGAGGTTTTTTTCCTCTATGTCTGTTTTTTTTTTTTTGCTACTCAGAGCTAGTTTTTGCTGTTCTCTACAGTTATTAAATCATCTTAAATTAGATTGCCTTCAGAAAGACATTTTGAAATTCTTACTATACCAAAATCTCCTCAGTAAACAAATAAAACAAGCAGTTGCTTTCAATAAACTTTTTTTTTCAGAAATATAATTGTCTTGAACATGCATAGTCCAACAATTGCACATCATTTACAAAAAAAAAAAATAAAACCAACAAAAAAGCAAACAAAAAAAGACAAAGAACACACACCTCCATTGTGTGTCAATTTTTATTTTTATAAAATAAATCATACAACTGGATTACAGGGAGCTTAACTTTATTGATGCTGCACTAGCTGAGATTGAAATCAGCATGTTTTGCTAACTTGATAATTCAGTAACATTCAGTTTTAAAAGAAAATAACGATGAAATTTGATAAGGCAACAATAAATGTAAAGTAACCCCCCTGTTTTTCATGAGCTTTCTCTTTAATGACTAAAACACAATTTTTAATTTTAGTGTCATAGATTGATGTTGGATACTGAAATATTTGCTTCAAGCTAGAGTAATAAATTATGAGTTGGTGGCCTCATTTAACGTAGTGGTAGCCCTGGCTGAAAAACTCCCTTAGGTCTTTGTCTATGAATACAAAGCAATAAAAATATGTACCTTGATTTTCTCAGTATTTTCTATAATATGGAAGCTGTCCAACATCATATATACAGTTATCCAATATCACAAAGCTATTTTTTAAATTAATATATTGAAAGTAGTTGATAGAAAGTCTGCAAATCATCGTCATAGACATAATTAAAAAAGCAAGCGAGTAATCTACCTGGGTATAACTGAACTATTACTTAATATTGGACCCACTGGGACAGAACCAGATGTAACCATGAATATCTATCTATCTATCTATCTATCTATCTATCTATCTATCTATCTATCTATCCATGTACATATTGCAGGAAGAGTAGAGGAATCTTAGTAGGAACTGAGTGTAAATAAATAACTCACATGCTTGACATTAATTTGTGTTGTGTCTCTTGAGCTGCACATCAGGAGTCTCTCTTTGCCAGTTCAGACCCTCAGGCCCTCTTTTCTTTTATTTTCTTTTCTTTCTAACATTATATTTCTCTGTTGATCCAGTGATCAGTTCAGGCTATGAAGCAGAGCTACCTGACACTCTGCAAAAACTGCAACATCAGGATTTTTTTGCAAACTTTTTATTTTTGAGTTCTTACTATCAAGGCAGGTATCTTAAAAATAATCCTCACTTGCTGCTTCTGCTATAAAGCACTATGTGTTGAACAGAATCCAAATAAATATATCAGCTATTATTCACACCCATCATTATTTTGTTTTAAGTCTGTGTGCTGACACAATTATTTCAGTCTGTGACCTATTTTGATATAGCTTAAATCTGATTCCTTTCCAATTTAGTTAAATTTATATAAAAGCACTCTTATGTTGAAATAAGTGTCCACACGAAGCTTCAACCCAAAATAGGAAAAGCTGTGATTTATTATTGAGATTGTTATAGTTGCTATAGATGAACCCAAAATCATTACACTGGGTATTATTGAAGAATTGCACAAAAGAAGAAAATTGCTGACAGGGCTTCATGGTTTGCATTTGCTCTGCTCCTCATTGGAACTTTCCATCTAAGTGTAGCACCTATAAATTGGATCAGATTTCATCACATCTTGATTTTTTTTGCAAAAGTATGAATTGTGACTATTTTATTTCTTTTGGGGCAAAAGCACTTCTACAAAACCTGTCGGATCATTTGGGCAGAGTCATTCCTGACTAAGTTCCTGACATTATGACTCTCAGATATTACATGTGGGTTTGGTGATTATGAAAGTACATGTAGAGTAAGACAGAACATGTTTTATAATGGCAATACAATACTGTCTTTTGAAGAATCACTTGGTGTTTTTCTCATGACAATTAAGTATGTGAATTTGAGGAACCTGGATAAGCTTTAGTATTTTAATTTTTCTGCTGTTTCAAATGCAATCCTTTCTACTGAGGAGCAGAGCTGAAGTAAATGATTTGTCTTGCTATGACATTAAATAACCCTAACTGCAAAAGAGGTTCAACTCATTTTTTCCTCAACAGATCTTATTTTTTGATGCATTATTGGAATTCCAGCTATTGATTTCAGTAAGTCCAAGGTTTATCTGCAGGTAAAGATTTCTGTTAAGGTTCCTAGAATATCTTTATGTGAATAAAGGGTGTGTGTGGGAAATATTCTTAGATTTTAAGTTTTGGAATTGGGTTCTGAGCTAGGAATCAATGAGGAGGTGCTGTGCATTCTGTGCTGTTTCAAGAAAAGCATCATGGATGCAGCAGTCAATGAAGCTGATCAGATGCAGTGTTAGACTTTCCTATAAAGATAGATGAGGAAATATGCTCTATGGTGGATACCCCTGAACTATGTCAGAAGCAAGTATGTAAAAAAGCAAAAAGGTCAGATGCTTTCATATTAGAACACACACACACACACACAATAAATAAATCATAAAAGTTTAAAAAGTAAAGTGGAAAAGAAGAAAAAAACAGTTAAAGAAATAATCAGGAGACCCAGTAGGGAATATCAGGATAGGATATTAAATTGGGTTTAGAAAACTGTACTCATAAGATTATGTGAAGCCAGAGATTTGAGGATCAAAAGAAAGAGAGTTAAATGGCTCAAATGCTTTCACTTGATTCTGAATCGACTCAGCACGAGCAGCTTGCGACGTTCCGTCTGCCAATCTTCCCTGGATATGTGCATTCTCTTCCTAAAGCCCTCATTGTGATCTTTGTAAAAGAAATTCACATCCTAATGATGTCCCTTAGTGTACCTTATGAAACATTCAAAATGGACTGTTATGGATATTGAGTTTAACAGGGAGCAACTAATTGTTTATGCTGGGCTAGCCTGAGGGGGTTTCATTTTAAAACTTTAAAATTACAAGACCTGAATTTCTAGGGTAAAGTTTCTCTAATAGATGATTCAAAAGCACATAGCTAGTCAGTGAAAAGCATACTGTGCTTTTTTATATATATGTGTATATATATATATATATATATATATATATATACGAAACTCTCTGTAGACTATATTCTCTTTATTTATGAGGCCAAGGTCTGGTTATGCTAATAGAAGGGAAAAAAAATCAGACAGCCACCCTACCTGCTCACATACTGGAATGCCTGTTGTGCCACCTTCCAAGCTGCTGTTTTATTAATGATCTTGAAACTGAAATAGTAGGGCATGAAGAAGTGCTAAAATGACTTACTGATATGTCATAGACATTTGCCAAGAAAATGAAATGCACTGAGAGGAAAAAGCACCAGGGAGGCCAATGAGGAACCAAATGTTCCATATTCTGATTTGTCTGACCTTCGCCTTCCTGAGCTCTAAAGAGAAACAAAGCTGTCTTGCTTGTACTGGGCAAACTTGGTATCTGTAAGCTCATGAACTGTTTGGAATATGTACATAATTTGCTTATTTACATTAAAAAAAATTCTTCTTTAAATTGGACACATCTTTTGCTTTGTTACAAAGAGGAACAGCAGCACAGATACTCCATTTTTCCTCAGATTCATCGATGCTTCATGCTTGTGCCTTTGCATCTCTAGTAACAATTTTTTAGACATGAAAGAACTATGGAAATTCTGATATTGAGGTCAGTCACAATAGGGGAAGACATAAGACGTGAACAGCTGTGTCATTTCAGGCAGCAGTTTTCACATATTCATTTGTCCATGTAGTGATTCTGGTAAGTCTAGTTCTGAGGTTTTTCTGGGTAATAACATTCATGTATTACGTCACAGCACAGAGTATATTAGTTCTGTGTCCCTGATACATGTCCTTTGGTAATGAATTCTCTTTCTCTATCAGCATAGCAAATGAAGACTTCTTCTCATATCAAAATGCAGTGCTAGCAGCTAATTTCTTACATCAGCTCTCTGATCTGTATGAGCTGAGCTCAGCCAGTGGTGATGGAAAACTTCCCCAGAAGGCAAATTTCTGCAGAATCTCTGTGGGGATGGAGGCATTCTAGATATATCTGTAGGAGGACTTCTGTCCATGAACTTTGACCATTTGGTCTCCAAAGAAACCAAGAGAAAATCTGAATAGGACAGATTTTCCTCCAGTGTCTGAACTCATGCAAGTGTCTTACCTTGGATAATTTTAAAATCAGAAAGAGCATTGAGAAATACATATAAGCAAAGCATCTGATCTTATCAGAATGTCAGAGACAACATAAATTTTGAAGGATTTTTTGCTTGGACATGAATCTTCCCCATACTATCAAAAGGCACTTGGACGCAACAAAGCTGTTGTCTTTATCTTTTGTGGATGGCACTTTTCATGCTTTTTTCCTCCATAGGTTTCTCCACGCTTTTTTTCTGCCTTTTTTTTTTTTTTTTTTTTTTTTTTTTTTTTTTTTTTTTTTTTTTTTTTTTTTTTTTTTTTTTTTTTTTTTTTTTTTAATTTTCCTTAGAGATTAACATACTTGAAGTGCAGAAGAGTATTTCAGATGAACAGGTGACTTCATTTTGCTAAGGAATGAAATAATGCTTGCCTGTGTCTAACATGTGAAGTGCTTTAGGGAGCTTAAATACCTGTTATAAATATGCTATCTGAAATTATTACATACCATAACATCCAAGTGGCATCCTGTAGCTAGAATGGGGGCTGTAACTCTGAATCTCTGCAGTGAACAAATATTAGAGCCACTAAATGATTCTAAGTTGGTTTAGAATCTTTTGTTTCAGATAGATTTGGCTCTTTTGGAGAGAGCTGGGTTCACCTTCAGAGGCAGAAGACCTATACCCACAGCTGATGCAGAGGATGGATGGCAGCAGTACCACCCCACACTGCCGTCTGATAGCTTGTGGCACCAGCTGGATGAGTCTCTTTGAGCATGGGAAGGATTAATTCTGCAGTTTCAGCATCCCTGTGGAGGTTGCTCGCAAACAGCACTGGTGCCACTTGCTGTGTGCCTGCATGTCTAAAGTGATCACAGGAAGAGGGTTTAGAATCCTGGTTCATTTCTAATTGCTTTTCAGTTTGAAGACCAAATTTTAGATCTATCTGGATTCCTGCAAGTTTGTTTATTTCCATGAGTCTCTAAAGGGTAAAAGTCAGTGCAGAACTTAGCCCTCTGTCATGACTAATTGAAGCAAGGTTTAGACTATTAATGGAGAGGTCAAAGGTTCACTTTGTTATCACATCACCAAGTCCTCTAGCCCTTCTCTGCCTTCTGATAATTGTGTTTGGTTTCTGTTAGAGGCCCAGAATGCTTGTTAGATGCTAAAAAGGTGTAAAACATAATCCAGTAGCGTCTCCAAACTAGTACTCTGGCAAGCACAAACAGTGCATCTAAGACCATGTTAGTATTGATCTCGAGTCAGATCGCATTAGCACTTCCTACGCTACCTGGCTCGAGCCTGCCAGGGAGTCAGCAATGCATAGAAAGGCAGACCCAGGCAGTCAGATCGATGGATTAATGACGTCTGTCTCCTTTGTGCAATTTCACTTCCTACATATCTCTCTTGATCCCCTTGTGCCCTCCCTGGGAATGAACTTTCTAAAGGTTCAGGAGACACATAACACAATTGTGTACAAGTAATGCCTTTGTAATAGTAAATATTAATAAAAGAAGCATGGCAACAACACATGTCTAGATCTGTGTATGCACCTACACTCACACAGTTTTTCTCTTATAGCAGGGATTTTGCTCATGAATATGTTGTGTGCTCTTACAACTTAAGCTAATATACAGATTTTTAGGAAAAGCAGGTTATCTTTGGCAGATGATCATGCTTACATGATACAGAGAACTGTATAAAACAGCTTATAAAATTTCCAGTGTGTGAATGAATAATAATTATAAACTTTCCTAAAGGATTTCTAGGTCTCTTCTCAGGTCTCTCTTTCACATCTATCTTCCTTTGAATCATTAGCATTTCTCATTACTAAGTGGCAATATGCACTCACCTTCACACACTCATGGGTGGATTGAAAATAAGTTTCTTACACTATCAATAAATTATTCTGTCAATTTTTTCGTCATTTTTACTTTGTAATTTAACACACTGTTTTCAAAAATAGCATGTTGTAACTAAATATTTCACTGAACATTACTCCATATGCTTCTCTGCTATTTCCTTCCAAAACAAATCTCCATTTCCATTTCCTTGCGGCCATACCTTACATGTTTATTCTCTCCCTCCTCTTTATGATTTCTTTCTGAAATGGCATCTTTCTCTTTGAATTACTGACAAAGCAATATCAGGTCTTTATGATTTACATTCTTTATCAGAGGGGATCTGCCAGGAAGAAATGTGTGTGAAGTTTCATATCTTCAAGCATCATTCCCTTGTAAAATTAACCGTTTGAGGGTTTTTTCTACCTATACTATTCTACCACCTTTGCTAACCTCATTCTTCACCATTTTCCTCACAGATTTCCAGTCTGCCTTATTTGACAATATTTACATAAGTTTTACTGCCTTAAACCTATTTTCCCAACCCCTTCTGAGAATCTCAATCTTGTATTCATCATTATTTGTATTACAGCAACAGCTATGGGACCTAGATGAAACCAGAGCTCAATTTTATTAGTACAGATTCATGCTGAGAAACAATATTTACTCTGAAGACTTGATAATAGTGGGATCCAGCCTTCGACACCCCAGAGAGATGTGTATTTTAAGTATACAGTGAAGCAGTAAAAAAAAAAAAAAAAATAGCTGACTTCCTCACACAGACAATGGGAAGCACCATGTAAACTGGAGCAACCTCTGCAGGGATGGGGTAGACACCTACTGCTGGAAGTTCTTGAGCTGTGATTGGATGAGGTGGTGGATAATGTAGGGTCCCTTTTCCACAAAGGGTTGGACCAGATGATCTTTCAAGGTCCTTTCCAGCCTGAGCTGTTAATTCATTACAGTAAGCAAGAAGCTTGCTGCTCCGCCTGGAAGTCTTTGACAGCCTCCACCTCCTTCACTGACCACTCAAATAGACCAGGCTGAGCATTTATCTAATAATATTAGTTTGGACTTGTCCTCTCACCAAAGCCTAACCTTCCTGAGCATCAGCACAGTCTATGTGACTCTTGCCTGTGTGTCCCTGGTTTGATGCAAGCACATTGCTTTCCACGAGTGGAAAACCCCTAGCAGAGGTGGCTGATGGTGATGCTGGGCTGCTGTTTCTACCCGGGTGATAAAGCCCAAGACCTGGGCAATGGAACAGCAAAGCAAGTAAGGCGACACAGACATTGTTTGCAGCACATTGTCATGGGCAGAGGGGGAGCTTCAGAGAAAGTTTGTTAAACAAACCCTCTTGCTGAGTCACAGGATGCAGAAAGAACCCCCTTGCTTTCTAAACTCCTCAGAAAGGAGTTTGGATGTGGCTAGATCCAATCTCAGTCCCAAACTTTGTCAAAGGTTTATTTCTAAAGGATTATATAGGTGTAATTGAACCTCTATACAACTTTGTCCCAGAGGATTAAGGATGGTACCAGATATATTTATATAAATATGAATGGTTTATTATGATAATGATTAGATAAAAGATCTTAATCAGAATTATTTACTACATAGCATTGGCAGTTGTAACAACTATTATACTATAGTGCACTATGGAACAATATTCAAGCAGTTATGTTAAAGTAATTGTATTAAAGATAGTAAAAACAATTATTAAGCAGAGATTGATGTTACTCCCTCATACCAATGACTATGGGCAAATCTCTTTTGCTCAGCCTTGAGGAATAAACTTGAGGGATGTCCCCACTCAAGGGAGGGATCTCCACACATACACTCCAAGAAAGGGTATGCGAGAAGACCCTGCTGTTAGAATTTGGGACTGGGCTTTTATAGTACTGAGTGATTGACTGTCAGTCACATGTCTCCTGGCCAGCTGTGTCAGCTCAGTAGCTTTGGATGAGTTATTTGTAGTATCACCTTTTTGTTCCTTTATCCAGCATTTCACCAGGTCTATCACATTTTCATCTCACTATCAGGATGACTTTGGGATTGGTGAGTCAGACTTGTTTCAGGATTATTTAACACCAAAAGCAGCATGACACCCCCTTCTTCATTTGGCACTGGTAGCTTTGGAAATAGGGCATTGTTTGAGTTGTATTACCCATTCCAGGTACACACATTATTGTGGAGGAAAGCTTCATTAAAATGTGTTTTTTAAAAGCACAGGCTAAACATTTCATTTATGAAGGTTGGATCTGACTAAAAATCAGCAAAGGAAAGACTGGAAAAGGAAACAGAATGGAAGTGATTCACCCAATACTGTGCATCTGGTCATAGTCTAGCACAGAGTTGCCTGGACTCCCTTGCCTCCAATCTGATGAGCAGTTGCTCACATTTATCAAGCACCAGACAAAATACATTCACTTCTTTCTGTGCCCTCACAGATTTCCTGGTTTTGTTTTGCTTTTTTCTTCCAGTGATCTAACCCCTTCTGTTCAAGACTCCCTCTCCTCTCCGGGCAGAGCACGAACAGAGTATTTAAGGCTTCCTGGGTCAGCCGGGGTGGGGACCTGGAACCAGCATAGAGTGTTCCCAGAGAGCTCTCTACGAAGGGGTGGGGACTAAGAGCTGTGGTAGTACTTGGAGGCAAAATGAAAGCCTCTTTGACTCAAAGGTCCTGCTTTTAGAGGTGCCATGAATGTTTTTCTAGCCTATATAGAAGCTACACTGCAGCTTGATGACTGGTTCATAAATTCGAATAATAACTCTGACATGCTGCAGAGCTCCTTGTGTTTTTGTTCCCCAGAAGAGCTTTGTGAAAGGAAGGATGGATTTTACCCTCCTTTATGACCATGATTACCTATGGCTTCATTATATATGCAACAGATTCAGTTCCTTATCCTAGGAGAATGGGTTCCTATAAGTATAACTATAAGCCCACAAAGATGCTGAATATTTTATGAAATTGTATTTTAGTTTGGAAGGGATCTGCTAGGAATGTATGGCTTTCTTCCTGCTGAACTCCCTGAACACTCCTAAAAAACTTGATAATGTTCCTGACAAACCTTTCAAGGCTAAGCAATTTCTTTCAAAACAGGAAATAAATTACGCATCTGAAAATTGTTCACAAACTTCATCTATCCTGATCAAAATCCCCATCCCTCAAGACTAGACAGGTTTTCTTCGAGGCACTTTATACCGGGTTCAAGTTCTTGTTAATTTAAGAAAAATGCTATAGGCCAACCATTTTTTATTATTTATGACTATTTTCAAAAACTCATTTCCCTTTTCCTATCCCTCAATGAGAACACTGGTGGCATTCTGCTTTATGGAGCTCATATTGACATTTCTGCTAACTCCATGCTCATGCCATGGGATTTAAAACTGCTGCCCATCACAATAGTGTTTGAACACCCATTCTTCAGAGTCTTATCCAACAAGCTGCTCCTTGCATCAATGTAGAGATCTTTTGTCTCTTCTCTCCCCTTATAGATTAGGAAAAGATAGTTTGTAAGATTTATAAATGCAGACTATTTCACATCAGAAGTAGAATATATTCCCTAGACATTAGGCTCCCTGTGCAGCATGCCCTAAAATCCATGTTTTAGTATCAGCTGAGTTCATGTGAACCATAAATGTGGTATTTTAGCAAATGAAGGGGTGCACTTTAAGTGCTTGCAAGTATAAAATATTCATCCTTGCTAGTGCTAAGTACATAAGTACTGACTATCCTGAGAATAATGAATCTGAGGAATTCCTGTATTTTATTTCTGCTCATCATGCAAGAGTAACTGTACAATTTGTCTAGACCAAACATGACCAAATCATTTGATTGTAAAGATAAATATAGATGTATTTGCAAGCTATTCATGATTGAAGCCTTACTGTGTTAAATACTGTGGAGAAATAGAATCAGTCTGTGCTCCAACCTTAAGACTTGGCCCCACAAACACAGAAGAAAAAGTCTGAAAAGGGAAAACTGAAGTAATAAAGCTTGATGAAGGTTACGCAGAAGGTCAGCAACCAGAGTGAAACACATTTCTTCAAGCCCAATCTAGGCCAAAGCTCCATTCATCAAACCATGATACATTTTATTACAAATAATGCCATGTACTTGCTAGGAGGCCTATTTCACTGTCTGTACGGTTGTTTCTTACTGTGCAGTACTTCTAGGATTATTCATTACTTAATGTAAAAGGAAAAAGATACATTTACTGAAGTTGAAAAACAGCTGCACATACACAAAATCTATTAGAACTCAAGCAGGTTTTAAAATTAACAAATAATACTCTATTTCTGTGTTTTTTGGTTTTTTTTTAAAGTTCGTATCCTAGTTTTATTTTTAAAAACTAAATCATTAGAAGTCATAGAAATCAGTTAGGAAAATGGAGTTTGGCTTGAGAAGAATTAAAATAATCTTTTTTGATAATTTTCTGAGTTTAAAAAAAAACCAGTAGAGGGAAATGAGAAAAAATAAATAAGAAATTTTTCACAACAATTCACAATAATGGAGCTCCTTAAAAAATATTACAGAAAACCAACTTGAAAACTCTTTTAAGGAGAATATTTTTGTTCTCTGTCCAACTCAATATCTGAAATATGTATTTTATTCTTTAACTAAACTCAAGAGCACTGTAAGATTTCAGCCCAAGATATTAACTGGGATGTAATATATATTGTTTTTGTACTGACTGACTACAGAGAAATTCATCATATCTGGTAAAAAAAAAAAAAATAAATTGTAAGTAGTCTCAAATTTTTATGCAATAGTGATCACATTTTAACTTTACAAGTCTCAACCTGAAATCTACACAGACCTTATTTAAGAGAAGTTTTAAAATTCTAATATTTTTCTTTTTCTTTTTCCATCAAGAGCTGTGCCTAAAGCTTTTTGATAATTTTAAAATGTATTTTAAAAGAGGAAAACTTATATATTACACTCAGTTTTCCAGAACTTCAAAGAAATTCAGAAGATTTTAATTTTACTTTCCAGACTCATTCACTAATAAGGTGCATTTCAAAACAGAATTAAGAGGTTAGAGGAATTTCTAAGTTTCTGAGATACGATGCTAATACTTTCTTTGTCAGGCTTAATTGTAGCAGGCTCCCATGAACAATAAAGTTGGTCAGCCAGCATAACCCTCAATTTGTGTGCATCATAAAATATCCAAACTCTGAACAGTAGTTTACATCTGTGCACGTGCAAAGGTTGGGGATGGAGCAAGGGAGACTTTCCAGTGGTGGTGGTAATTCAGACCAAGCACTCTGTTAAGGCCTTAAACTCAATTTTGAACAATTCCATTAATATTATTGACCTTTTTTCTTGCCAGATTTTGTGGCCATAGATAGATATGGGAAGAACATTGTTATTATCTCTGTCTCATGGAGAATGAGACAAAATAGCTTGTCCAAAATCATCTTTGGAGGAAATATGATCTGAGACTTCCCAGCTTGTTCTGGCAGACATTACACAGCACTTAGGCTGTCCCTCCACTGCAAACCACAAAGCTTAGCAGAGGGACAGCAAATTGGAGGTTTATAAATGTCTGAAGTGGATAGGCTGTACATTTTGTAAGGATGGGAACCTTCTTCAATTCTAACATGGAGAAAAGGAGCCTAAAGCCTGATCCTGTCCTGTTCCCAGTCTGCAGGCTTAAAGCTGAAAATCTCTTTTCTAAGCTGTTACAGCTCGCTTGCAAGTGAAGTGTTGACGGGGGAGCACAAATCATTTCCTAGGGAAAAGAATAAAAGCAAAAACCTGGTGCATTGCTGCATATCAGCAGTAAGATTAAACTCACATGCTGTGAATAATAACAACAATAATAAAAATGAGCATGGCAGTACAAACATGAGAAAATGTTCTATACTTATGGCAGAAGGTGTATCATCTTTTGGCTAAGACACGACCGTCTGTTGGTCAGTTTCTGATTTGTCCACAATATAGAAAAGAACAATCCTTCAAATTGCTTTTTTTTTAGAATACTAACTAGAAATGAGTACTGCAAAATCTTCTGTTCACCTACGCAAGGAGGAGAATAATTAAGAGCTATTTTAAAGATATTTGAGATTTTCATGTAAAAGCAAATTAAATATACTAATTTCAGTACCATTTCATCTATGCAGACTTATAGGGAGACCTTACCAAAGAGAAGAATAATTTTGAAGTGGTATTCCAACACCATTTGTAATTCTGTAATTTAAATTCTGGTTAGTATTTTGTGTATCTGAATCATCCTCTAAATATATGCAGATAAAATGTTACTTAGATTTTAATTTTGGAATTAGTATACTAGTTATGACTGACAATCTAACTGTGTAAAATAAAAAAGAAAATTTATTCCTGTGGTCCATATTTTCTTTTTCTGAATATGTATTCCCAGACAATATTATGTATTCAAATTAAAAATCTCAGTACTGAATCAGTCCAAGGTCATCACAGTTTGCCTATTACAGTATCCCTCAAGTTTGATAAGAACACTACATTAATGAAAATGCATTAGAATAAAAAAAAATAGAACACTGCTAAGTTCTTGTATTAGTGATGATAATTTTGCATTTGACACAGAGTTAAAAAGACTTTCTTTATTTGATGGTGTATTAATATCTGTAGTGACAAATCCTTCAGCACATACTGTAACTGCCATTGCCTGGAGGAAAACCTAAGGACATTCTAAAGAGCATTGTGGAGAGAAGTTGTAAAGAAGTACTTGGTTTGGAGTTGTTAGACTGAAACTAAGCAGGAAGGTTTGATGTATTGCCAGAAGGCTTTATCTTCTCAAAAAGTTTGTAATCAAACACAAAGGAGAGTCTACTGCATATTTTGTTGTTCAGTGAACATGAAACGTTGTTTTCCTTTCATTAATGCATCTCTCTTTACACTCAGACTTATTCAAAACAACACATTCTGTAGATATTGTTAGCACTCAAAGTCCAGGATTAATTCACAAGTGAAAGTTTGGTTCATTTTTTAAATTCTTTTTAAAGTGAGTTTGGCAGAGGCACTTGAAAAAAAAGTAAGAATAGGGAAAATTCAAGTTAATAATACAACATTTTTCAAATATTCCATGTGAAATCTAAGAAGTATTTCACACTTATGAACCAGCTACCCTAGAACAATCTGGTTAGAAAGTTATGTATTGTCCTACTTTCCCTGAGGAAAATGTGGAGTGAGGAATTAGTTAAAGATATATATATATATTTCAGATTGTCAAAGTGTAAATAAAATCCATATCCCATTATCTCACCACTAACCTTCCACTGATAACATGCACGAAGCCACTCATGCACAAGTGCTCACTCGTACACCCATATTGACACAGTTTGTGAATCATGTCTTACCATATTGAATCATCGTTATCTTCAGCTTCAGAATTTGCTCCAAGTTTCTCTTAGAATTAATGGAGAGGCAGTTGTTTTAAGACACGATCCACTCAATCTTAACAGGTGCCTGCTTTAGGAAGGGTTAATCACTCTCCCAAATGCCAATTTTTCTTTAGTGATGCTAAAGACAAGCCAGACAAGGATCTCAAATGCACATACATTTAGAAAACCCTGCCCACAACAAGCTCTACAGCATTTCCTATCATTTTTCTGGGATTTTTTTCTTTTAAAATAATAGACAAGTACATAGCTATGAATATTAAAGAACCTTTTAAGGTGCACATTCTCTGTTTTGAATATACATAAATCAGTTAGAGTTACAATTTTAAAGGCATTTAGACAATTAAAGGTGAGATGGAAATTATGTATTACATGTGTTTTCAGCAATAAATAAGGAATATTAATGATGTTAATTATTTAGGAAGGAAATGTGACAAAAGATTATGATGAAAAGTCAAGCTAAATGAATAAATTATTTTAGATATATTTTAGCCCCGGATGAGCTACACTGAGTAATATCACCTTGTTTAGGGGATAAGTTTTTTCCTATGGCCTCACAAATTAACTAACTTGCTGCAAATATGCACCTGACTTTAGTTTGCAAATTTGTTCTTAAATGCCAGCAGAATAATGTTGTATTATGTATAGATGAAAATAATTCACCTCACATACACTCAGTGCTGGATATAAAGTTGAAAGTTTTGGAGAGGAGCTGATATCCTGACTAGAGAAAAGTTAATATCAAAACCATGGAGTTGAATATGGTGAGATTATATTTTTAATCTTGAGTACCATAGAGCAGCAAATATGTTGGTGATTATAATTAAAGATAATAATAAATTCTGTCAGTGGAAAAAAAAAAGAAGGAAAGAAAGAAGAAAAGAGAGAAAGAGAGAAGAGAGAAAGAGAAAGAAAGAGAAAGAAAGAAAGAAAGCAAAAAGAGAGAAGGAGAGAAAGAGAGAGACAAAGAAAGAAAGAAAGAAAGAAAAAGAAAGAAAGAAAGAAAGAAAGAAAGAAAGAAAGAAAGAAAGAAAGAAAGAAAGAAAGAAAGAAAGAAAGAAAGAAAGAAAGAAAGAAAGAAAGAAAGAAAGAAAGAAAGAAAGAAAAAGAAAAAAGAAAGATTAAAAAATCCTAGTCTTCAGAATGAAAAGAAAGAAATCATTTGGCTAGTATTTAAAGAATAATAAGAGCAATAAGTAAGAAATATGTTCTGAGAGACAAAACTAAAATGACAATATCTACAAAGTGGTTATAAGAACCTGTGTAGCATAAATGGAGAAACAGTAAGTCACTGACATAATTCAGTATTTCACACTCAGTGTTTTCTTTTACAGCCTGCCTTTTTTCTGCAGTGCAGACCACAACCTGAGCAGAATCTCTTCTGCTCAGCATGAACAGAGCCTCATTTAAAGAATCTTAATAGAAATTAGAAATAATGGTGTGAAGAAAAGGAAAGGTAGTTTCAAGCTGAGTATTAAGCCAAACTTTCAGCGAGTGAAATCTATTGAGACATGTAATACTATCGCTGAAAAAGCACAAGGAATCATGCTTCTGGGAGCATTTCAGCATTGACAGGTATATTACTATATGACTTTTCAGTCTTGGTATTGATGATGTTATGATATCTCTTCAGTTCAGCTTTTTCTCCTTGCTCCTGCTGCAGTTTGTGTTGATGTGTTTGTTGGGGCACAGGAGGTAGAGGCTTGCTTGGTGATGACTGGACATGTCTTTGAAAAGGGATAATGAATTAAATGGTTGGGTTCACTGAAGGATTCATTCACAGTGATGGCAAAGGGTACGATTTTGCCTAAATATACTGTATTTCTTCTGTGTAACCTTGTGCAAGTTGCCTGGGACCACACCTGCACTGCCATGCATCACCATGGCTATATCACAGCATTGCTGTTCCAGGTTCCCAGAGGGAATACAGCATACTGAGTTAGGTTCTTTGCCTCCCTGTGCAATGTAGGTGGAGAGGTGAACATATCAAAGTGGCATCCTTAAACAAGCGGCTATCCAAAGAGAGGTCTGGATAGACATGAATTTGCTAGATGGATGAGCCCTTCTTGAAAAGAGGCATTTTCCTCTGCTTCAGTTTACAACCCAGTTCCTCTGTTTATATGTAGCAGCCCTGATATCAGAGCTCAAGGAGCAATTGTAAACCAGTTTTCTTTACATATTAGAGTAGCAGCAAGAACACCAACCTTACTTATACTCTGCTTTTTTAAATAAGCAGCTGTAAGAAAAGACTGGAAGTCCTTTCAATTTTCCTTATGCTTCCCTGCTAAAATCCACAAAGTCTTTAAAGAAAAAAACAACTTATTTTCATTTATTCATGATCTAATTTCTCTGTGTATGATGCAAATTTTAAGGGACTAGGGCTGTTCAAACCGATTGTTTCTGCAATACTTTGGCTCGGTGATGATCCATTTCAGTTAAAACCTGTAAGTGTAACTTTAATGCAAAAAAGATCAAAGTAGTTTTCATATTTCTGTGGTGTTCATTACCTTATATAAACAGAAACTACATCTTGTGTTTGTTGTTTTAGTATTTTGGATTCAGGCAGCTAATCCAGAAATAAAGAATCAGCCTATTATTTTCTTAATAAACACATGAGAGGACTTTTACATAGTTTGCTTTGATTTTTTTCTTGATATTGTTCCTGCCCTGAGTGACATTTCCTTAATGCCCTCAAATATTTGAAACACGAAACATCTTGGTGTTCCTTGTCTCAAAAGTGTTATTATATGCCATTTTTTGCAATATTCTCAGAGCTTCTCAGTCTTTGAAAGTGCACATGAACCAATTGTAATATTAAGAAGGGGAAAGAAAATTAATGCACTCCTTTTTATAGGAATACATTAGGTTTTGAACAGTCTGACTGTTTTCCTGACCAGAACTAAAGAATACTGAATGGACATCATCAGAGACCTAATGAATATCTTTCCTGTTGGAAAAGGCTTCTTCCTTCTTCCTCAGTTTTTATCTCTGCCTTCTTGCCTGTGGCAGATGGCATTGTGCTGATGAAGAAGAGAGACACGTCTGGTTCTCAACAGCTTGTGCCAGCAGACCAGCCGTGCCTTTCCTTACAAAACTCATTTTATGAAGAGAAAAGAATAGAAGGCAAATATTATTTTCTAAAAGAAAAGAACTCAAAGTTCATCAGTAAAACATACTCAGAAAAGACATAGATACTGCCAAAATACTGCTATGCCTATGTCTTTTTATCGTGCATGGGATGAACCTCTTCTGTAGGGCCCTGAGTGGGATGTGTGATATACTTCAGGGGTGGTGTATTATGGGAGAGTTATTCTGATAGTCTGGACCAAAGCTTTTAATTTCTCAATGAAATCATTAAATGCTGCAGGAAAGTAGATGCTTATCACAAATGATTAAGCATACTGTTTGGTCAAAAGCCTGGTTTTGCATTAAAAAAAACCAAAAAACAAAACCAACTCAAAACAAAACAAAGCCAACAACAACAACAACAACAACAACAACCAACAAAAACCCCCACTTTACTTCATAGTAAACAACAAACTTTAAGCCAATGAGACTTTCATAACAAAAAACCAAACTTCAAGTCAGTGAGACTTTCATGGTAAACAACAAACTTCAAGTCGGTGAGACATTTGTGCAGGAGTCTATTATTGGCCAGCATTATTATCCAGATGATGCTGAATGTTAAATAGCACGACATAGCAAACCCAACTGAACACATTTTTCATTAGAAGGCTAGCAGTTGTCATATTCAGTTCTAAGCAGATGACTTTTAAGAATATTATTTCTTGTTCAAAGATTAAATTTTAGAAAACACACAAAAAATTAGAGACTGACTAACATTAATTTTGAAGATCTAGCTTTTTTCCTCATGTGTTGAGCAATTTTTAGAAAAAGAAGAAGTCTTATCTCATACTTTTATGGACAAAGTGTTCAGTTTTCAGGAAAGTCATTCAATCTTCAGATAAAAGCCATTTTAAAAATAATCATACATAATAAAACATTATCTTCCAGAAAATGAACTGATAACATATTATATTTAATCTGGACCATTAATGGGGTTTTGGAAAAATCATTTCAACCTATGGTAATCAAAACACAGAAAAAATGTCTTATGCTTATATCAAAATGTCATATTTATTTAGCTTATTTTATTACAAATGATTCTCGTAATATTTAAAGTACAATAACAAGACTAGATTTGCAAGAGAAAAACATGGAGATCCTGATGCTGGAAACACAGCATGAATTTAGGATGAAAACAGATTTCCAAATTGTACTTGACACAATATAATCTAGTAGCTAGTGTTTATGCTCTATTGACTTCTAGAGGATGGAGTGCTGGGCCACCCAAATGCTGCCTGATAACTATCCACTAGATATGACTATAAATTTTTGAAGTGCTGCAGCTGATGAAGACTTTACTCTGTTTCACATGACAGAAGGCTGCGAATTCAAGTACAAGATCCCTGGGTGACATGGTTATGGTATGGCAATTGTATTTTCTTGTGGTCATGTATTTGTGATGTAACTACAGTACTTTGCCATGCAAAATGTTACCAATGTATCTGCTTTCTTAGCTGATTCACCTTTATGAAAACCCCCCAAACAAAGAAACAAAAAACCAAAAAAGGCCCCCCCTCCCCAACAACAACAAAACCCAAATCAACCAAAAAACCCACAATGAAACAATGTTCTAAGATTTTAGACCTCTCAGATGGTCAGGATTTAAGTTTTACATCTTTCCCAAAAGATTGATTATGCTCTTGCCACATTCACATGCCAGAAGTATACTGTATTGATTGAATGTCTACTGCTTTTAGCAGTTAATAAATCCCAAGTTAGTGTTTACTGGCTTACAAAAGAGAGAGAGACACAATAACATTGCATATATTAATTGTGCTTTTGAAATTAAATGTCGGTAGAATATCAGAAAGGTGGAACTATTTTCATTAATGCACCAGGTTGACAGCAAGTTGTGTTAACAAAGTTCAGCAAAATGTCTTCAGCATCCCTGGGACATTCATAAAAATAAATTAGGCTGTGAAGACAGCATGCTTAGGGGAATTCTAACACATGTAATTGTACTGGAATGCAAAGCAAGCCAACAGGTTTGCTGAGATGATTAACAGTTAACTGAGTTTGGAATATCAACAACTCTTTTGCATACCCATAATTTATTGTAATTTCTTTAGGTTGACTACAACCTGAGGCCAATTCAGAGCAGAGAATGCTTATTTACCTTAGTTTTCTTTTGGGTTGTGAATGAGATCACTTTTTCTAACTCTGTGGTTTCTGAGCACAGACAGCACAACCCAAAGCAAATGTGCTCACTGATGCTTTATAGATGAAAAGAGACAGGTTAGTACATCTCAATGGCCTACTCTGTAGAGTATTTAACTCTGGGCCTTGATGTCAGTAGTCTGGATAGAAATGTTAATTGCACTAATTAGGTTGAAGAAGAAAAATTAGTCCAAAAACTTCTGTCTCTGCTTTAGAATGAGGTAAAATACTTTCAGGAAGGAAATGTGTGGATCACTTGCTAACCAGAAGTCTTAGTTGAAGGCTACAGCTATGAATCCCAGTTAGCAGGGCTGGAGTCAGCAACTTAAAAGTTGGGTATCCAGAGTAAGATGATCAGTGAGGCTCTTGTTATAGACAAGACAGATGTCTTGGACAATTATTCATTCCCTTTCTGAAAGAGGCATGTAAGGAAGCTGATCAGAATTACATCAACTGATATGCTCTTCTCTTTGTCTTCAAATAATGTAGTGGGAGCATAAATGGCTAATGGGGAACATGTCCATGTGCACTTGACTGCTCTTCAGTGAGATGACTTTCATCCTGACATAGGTCACTGATTCATGAATTATTGTAACATTTATTACAACATATTGCAGGACACAATTCCACAGAGGTGGATGAGGATTCAAGTGACTTCCAGTGATCTGAGCAAGTGGATACCATTACTTTTGGCAATGTTCCGACTTGAGTATAGTATCTACCATCCTTTCTTTTTTCATGTCCTTCTGCAGAAAGTAAAATAGAAGCAAAAAAGAAAAAAAAATAAATCCTGTGGTCAACTCAGTGATCAAATACAAAAATCAAACAGTTAACACTCACACACAGGTAAAATGAGATCAAGTTACTGGGAGTCAAGAACATCTGGGAGCACAGCAAAGAAGCCATCACTGGAACACACCCATCATGGAGAATATCCTAAATATATATTGATAAAACAGAAACTCCCAGCTAATTTTTCTATATTATTGCACAAGAAGATATTGGGTGACACATTCAATATCAAGAAACTTCTATTTTCACAAACTTCAAACTACTTTCAAAGTACTCTTAGATACATGAAGTACCTGACCTGACCAAGAGAATAGATCATTATTGCTAACAAAGCTAAGAAAAAAAAGTATTTAGGTGTCGATGACACCAGAAAAATCATCTCCATTGGAAAAATATGTAATGCTAGACTCTTCATTAACCAAGGTTGTGTCTTGAATATATATAATTTCATAACTATATGCAGGAGAAATTATTGCAACAAAACTCAGAAATTTTGTCAGTAATAATGCTCATGTTTTGAACATATTACTAAAATGAAAGAAAATTCTGAAAAGAATCCCGTAAAACATTCAGAAGCTGGAGAAATAAAGTTACAGACCTGCTAAAATGCTCAGGCTATTTAAAGTATCCATAAGAATGATGAGAGTTTCTGGATCCTACTGTGTATGTTCTTTCAAAGGGAGAAAATGCATTGAAGTTTTTTAGTGTTGGAGTCACAATGGAAGCCAATGGCTTGAAACTTCAACTAAACAACTTTGAATTCAAGCACATTTACAACATGAACATCAGGGAAAAAACACCAGTACTGAGTAGCATTTTTTAATTTCTGAAGGCCAATTTTGTGTTTGGTATGAGGTTAGGTGCTGAAAAATAAAATATAAGATTAATTTTCTCTTTAATGAAAAAAACTTTGCTTCCATGAACTTACATGGAAACAGATCAATAGCCATAGAGGGGCTGTCATCAACTTCCTTACCCTCTACACTGTCCCACAAGAAATGAAAACAGTGCTGAGACTAATATAAAAGAGTCTGATGCCTTTTTTTTTTTTAATGTATAAGATATTAAATAGCTTAATTTCCCTCCATTCAGAACCTTTGAAGAGATTTTAGCAGTGTAATGGCACAATGCTGTAGTGGTTTTGAATCTAGGCCTTCCTTGGTGATCAGACTGTAACCAAGGAACCAAGGTCATGTTCCCAGTATTCCATAAGATTTTTACGTAAGCAAGAGTATAATTAAGGAGAGAGAGGAAGCTCTCGCTCTCTTTCTTCCGGCAGACCCAAGGTGGATGTAGCTCTACTGTCACTCTGCCCGGGTGAGGGAGTGAGGTCTGGCGTGTCTGGTTGGCCTTGAGAGGCGGACAGTGCTGGTAGCTGTGTGGTGTGGCTTGCTTCCTCTTGAGGGGAGTATTTGACTTTTTATCCCTTTTTATCCCTTTTGTATCCCTTTTTATCCCTTTTTCCCTTTTCCCTTTCTCTTCCCTTTTCCCTTTTGGGGAGTTCCCTTTGGTTAATAGTGTATATAATTTTCTTTATGTATATATAAATCTTCCATTTGAAATTTATTCAGTTTGGGTTCTTTTGGTTTTTCTTCGGTCAGCTGGGAGAAAGTGAAAGGGAGGGGGAAGGTTTTGTCCCCAGGGTCCAGGCACTTGGCTGGGAGCCAAGTCCAACCTGGGACATTTTTTGGAGTTAGCACTCCGGACTCTGAATCCAGCGATCTGAGTTCAAATCTTGGTGGAACCTCCAAAAGGAGGAAGAAAGAGAGCGAGAGCTTCCTCTCTCTCCTTAATTATACTCTTGCTTACGTAAAAATCTTATGGAATACTGGGAACATGACCTTTGTTCCTTGGTTACAATCTGATCACCAAGGAAGGCCTAGATTCAAAACCACTACAAATGCCAACTCATAACAGCCCAAATGGGTGGAAAAAATTGCTTGCTGAAAGTACCTCCTCTTCAGTTGGCTAAAATTAGCTACCCAGTTTCAAAATACTGTAATAAGGTGGGATAAATCCCATCATAAAAAGAATTCAGTGGAAAATAATCCATGAGAAAGAGTATGCTCTGTGAAAAAAAGTACTTACCATCATGCATTTGGTGCAATTATACTTAGCTTTTCAAACTGTAATGAACAGTGGTTCATATAAATGGCAGGTTAAAAACATGTCTAATTTAGTTATTGTTATTTGCTTTTGTGTTCATTTTGATATATATGTTGTTAAAATGCTGATATATTATCTGCATTGAATTTGCATCTCTGGTCTGTTGGCTACTTTATTGCATTTGAAAGTATGAATGCTTGGAGACATCTAGTGCAGTAGTGCCTCTACTTTTCTGACATTTTTGTCCCTCCTCCCACTTACTAGTATCCAAAATTCCAGGAAAAGCTGTAGGAGAGGTACATGCCTATAAAAAAAAATCTGTATGAAAGGATAGAATACAGGGGAAGGCAGAAGTGTGAAGTGACAGAAACATGCAGCTGTTTTGCTTATTATTTCAAGCTGCAGACAATGTCAAGAAATAAGCCCAGGCGGGCTGCACAGGAAGAGTTGGTTTTAGGAGATAGAGAGCTCTAAGCAGTTCACAGTTGGAACGTTCAATACAAAAGAGGAGCAGAGTGGTTTAAAACCGGAAAGATTTTTTTAATTCTTGCTTGAGATAAACACATTCCTCCCCAGTGGGCCTGGAACTAAGACTACAATGGCATGTGCTTGTGGGAGAAGTTATAGTGTTAGGCTGCAGGGAGATGCTTGGGAGGCTAAGAGAGAGTGTGATGAGAAGGGATGAATGAGAAGCAGATGACGAGAACATTATTGTCAAATCTTCTCTTGGCTGTCATGAAATTTTCCTACAATTATGGTTCTACATATGAGCATATTTAAGTGAAAAATGAATCAAAGTGTAAAAGATACTGAAGGCTGGAACTCCTGTTAGTATCACTGAGTATAAGTGGGAAAGCTTTTCTTTTATCTTTTCACTTCCTGAAATTCTACCCTTAAATTGTGAAGAAAAAGCATTTTTTCCTATAAATTATTGTTTTCCTATCTGAAATTTCCACCTCTCCTTTTTTGCTGCCCTTTGTAGTAGTTTGTTAGATTATGTTTACACCAAGACTGTCTGTTTGACTATCATGTACTGCAAGATGGCTTTGAACTGCCTACTTTCTACAGCTGTTAGGAAGATAGCCATGGTAACACAGAGCGTGCTGTAGGCTTTAAAGTGTGCCCTTGAGAAAGAAAGGAGGACAACATAATAAACCGTGACTACCTTCCAGATTTGAGTCAGAATAGAAGCTAATTTGTCTGTTCATGTATTTTCCTTCTGCTAGTCACTTGTAATTGCTATTTACAGACCCAAGTATGAACGAGGTCATCGTTTTCCCCTCAAGCTTTGGAGTACATAGCAGGCTTTCCTAAAGTTGGGGTGTCAGAGGCCTTGTCACCAGCTATCTTCTGCCATGTGGCGCACATGCGTTTTCAATCTTATATCTCATGTGTCTTAGCCTTATCTGCATAAACTAAGAAATACCATAAAAAGGTTATTTTCTCATTCCTCATTCACATGAGGGGTATCCCCCTGCCTCATATTTTGGGAATGTCTTCATGAGTACCTGGTGCTATTTTTACTTTTCTCCTCCCTTTATATTCTCTTCCCTTTTCTTATTGCTTTAGGCTCCCTCATTCCTTTTCAGGGTAAAGTGGAGTTAAACTAAAATCTCTTACATGATAAAGAAAGAAATAATTCTAGCTGTTAAAATAGGTTGTCAGAAATGTTGACAAGTGTAGATAGAGTGTGATTTATGAACCTTTAACTTTTTAAATTAAAATCTTATATCCTTAGGTAATACAGTAGTGCTGGTGTGCATTGAATTCTTGCACTGCATTCCAAATTATCTATAGTACATTAATTTACCATAGATCTGTTTCAGTTGTTTGAGTAAAATGGACAAGATAAATTGAATTAATCTGAAGTATAAGACTGTGAAGAAAGTGAAAGTCCATGAAGACTGTCAGATGTAAGAATTAACTGTTACCAGTAGAAGTGCTACTTATAAGAAAAAGGAGACATATTTGAATTTGGGTACTCTTTGCTGGCTGATTCAGTGAATATCCTCTTCATGGACACAGCTTAGGGGGATATGTTGCACTGCTTTCCTTTGAGTCAAGTTAGAAATGGAAACTTCAGAAATTAACAGAAATTGAAAAAAGTTAGGCTGATTGTATCTGTCAGCCTCATGGCAGAATTCAGAGATGTAGGTCAGAAACTTCAGAAAATTTTAGTTATACAACAATCTACCCACAAGAGTTTTCCTTCTTATCAAAATTAATTCTGAATTTCCTTATATTCTGAAGTATAACAAAGCTAAAAATCTTGATTCTTCTAAATTTAAACTTCCTCAAATTCAAATGAATGATTTTTAAGTTCTAGTTTCAAATGTTCTGTGCTAATATAGTCCAGGCATAGATATTTCAAAATACTTGGAGAGACTGGTTTTTATTTTTTTCTCTGCAATGTAGTCAATGGAAAGCACTTAAAGTACAGTGGAAGGCCTTTTTGCAAACTACTTTTAGCTTGGAAGGATCAATAGTTTTGAAAAGAGATATTGAGGAAAAATAAAGGTCATTCAAAATTATTTTAGGACCTGAAACATTTGCTTAAATTAAAATTTTAAAAGAAAACTACAAACCACTCCTGTAAGGACAGAAAATACTCTCTTTTTATGGTTATTATTTTTCCTCTAAAAGTTTGGACCTGATCTACCTTGATTTTTGCAGTTTCTCAAAAAAAAATCAAATTAAAAAAAAAAAACAGATAAAAGATTATCTTACAGATTAAGATACATTTGAAGTCATAAGTACTTTATTTGTCTTTTTTGAGGAGCTCCAATGTCCATCCCAAGCTGTGGCATTTAGATGCCTAAAGAGCTACAGATGAAAGTTAAAATTCTTTTACAGATTAGAAACTACTAAATCATTAAAATGAAATAAAGGCAAAAAAAGGAAAAAAGTCCCCTAAAAACCAGGTCACAGCTGGATATCTGAGGATTTCAGCCCAGACTGCATTATTGATCAAGCATTGTTAGTTGCCTGAAGAAGCAAGTTCCTTAGGCCATCTTCACAGGGGGCAATTATAAAGGCATTTCATGTCTTAGATATACGGAAAGGCCATCCAGAAATACTCACCTGTTAACTTCTACTGAAGGAATTCAGAAAATTAGGTTCCTTAGACCTCACTCATGCACCAGTTTGAGGAACAAGCTGAAATTGAGGTTACTCATCTGAACTAATCTTCTAGTCTAATTTGTTTGATCTTCCCCATTTCTTTTCTTTAGAACATTTGCATTGTATGTTTCATCAAGACCATATTACATCATTATCTCTAAAGGCAGGTAGGAAAACCACAAAAATAAACATGATTATTTCCATGTTCTAGTAGGGAAAAAAGCAGAAAAATACACTAAAAAACCCCAAAGAATTCCAAAAAAAGAAGATGTCTAACATCTAACAGATATGTAGTTCTTTTTGAAGCCAAATAGAAAACATTTCATTGTGAACATGTCAACCCAAAAGATATTAGAGACCAGGATGGAGATAGATGATAAATACAATAATTAGCTCAGAAGTCAGTTCAGGAGCTACTGATCTATGTAAGATCAAGCAATATTCTCCTGTGACATCTGAATCCCCAAACACACGTCACTTCAACATCATTTATTAATGTGGTCCTTCGTTATGTCAGTGTTTGTCTTCTCGAGATGGAAGTCTGCAGGAGGAATATTGGTAGATTTGCTGTATAAAATTTTTGTTCAAATTGAAGTTTAAGCAGTCTCCTCTTCTAGAATCCTCTGATTTTCTAAAAATGTACGTTTTAGGAATTCACTAGAGGCATAAAATTTTTGTATAAATCTAAATTAAATGAACTCTATCAGCTACCAATGATCTAACTACATATATCTTTCTGAAAAGTCTGGAAGATGAAGAACCTCTGCTTCTACAACCACATAAAGTGAGATGAAGAATTGCCTCTGTTATATATATTTTCCCAGGTTTCCTATATCTCATTGTATTTCCTTACAATATAAGAATGAAAGTATCATTGAAAGTATAATCTAATTCCAAAATCTCCTCCTAACCTTATAGTATTCTGGTTTCTATCACCCACCCCTTCTCACATGAATGAATCTGCATTTTTTACACTTAAAGAAAGAGAAAACTTCAGGTTGGGAATTGTATTGGGATAGATCTCTTTCTGCAGCACGTGAGTTCTTCCATTTTGAAAGTTGGTTACACAACCTAAATATATGCACTGTGGTGGTCTTAACTATGAGAGCAGGAAAGAAGTTCAGGGATAACTCTGCTTTGCTACAGTGCTCTTCCTCTCACAAAAAATAGCATTTTTTCAGTCTGAAGGGAGGTATTCATTAGAGCAGAGGCCATCATCCCATCCTTTTATCAACAATGATACCCCTCCATTGCTGTTTAAAATAGACTCTCTCCATTTTACATAACCCGAGTGGAACAAAAGGACCAGAACTCAACAGAGCATTTGGCTGCTTGTCTGCTCAGTTACCTCAAGCTTATGTACATGTTCAGAATTTTAATGTCTATTATCAGCCAGGGTTAGGCACATTTTTCTCTTCATCTAAATCTAAAAATGCTGAAAACATCTTGAAAAATGTTTTGCTATTTTACTTTTGGTTCAGAAATTATGCATTGCTTGGATTTGTGTACCAACAGATAATGAGGGAACATCACACAATATATGATAACAATAACACTGAAGTAATGTGAGAAAGTCATTTATCTTTCTGTTTCCACTCTGCCTGTGAGAATCTGAAAATCACTACCATTCCCATTTGAATAAATATTTTGGTGGGAAACATTCATTTGAATATAAAGGACTGAAGAGTTCAGCTATTACTGATATGCTCAGAAGTTAGATGGGGAAGGAAGAAAGAGATGGAGTACTGCTACTTATCAGCAATATAAACTGCATCTTTTGAATGCTTTGTCACTATTAAAATACCTTATGTTTATTGATAATCTCTTTGCCAGACATATTTTGTAAGTCTATTGCTCAGAAACTGTATCTGTTATTTCCCACATCTCTCTCTTTTGTCCCTCTTACTTATTCTAAATTGCCTGGAAGCTTGGAGGGATCTGTCAGAAATTTCATTAAATATTCAATATTTGCATGTACAGGTAGAACTAATTAATTTTAGAAGAATTATTAGAAAAGTGTATTTTCTTTTTACCTTTCTTGATGTTGATATAGGGATTAATAGTAATTGATTATGATCTGTGCTCCAATTAAATCAAAAACTTCTAACTCCAGTAGTGCCTCTAACTCAAGCGCTTAAGGAATGTGCTAAGGGTAAAGGATCTCGGGATCCCTTGTGAGATATCAGAAGTCATAAAAAATGTGCATCTGTCCGTATCCCTGTGTCAGTTAACACAAAATTAACAGGGGTTGAGATCTTGCCAAACACTTCTATGAATGTGCATATTGTATAGGAAGGAGGGGAAGTAAGGTGAGGGCTTCCTATCTCATATCTAGGATTCATCAATAATCTGGAAGTTCAGTCTCAGGGAAACACACCTGACTCTGTGAAAAATTCTTGTCAAAGAACTGGGGTGATTTCTGAAGCCAACAATTTGTCTTTCTCACTACTTTACATGCAGTGCTGACAAGGGGCTCCATCCCAGGTAAGCAAAAAATTTAACTTGACCTTAATCTCAATTTTACTCATTGCTAGGTCTGGAAAAAAATAGATGAAAAGAAAAAAGATGCCCCATTCCCTTCCCTGTCCCAGCATAGTAAACTTTATTGCTTTTAGCCTTGGAGGTGAAACATAATAAATTTCAGAAAGTGAGAGGGAGCCTAAAAACCCAATAATTGGGGACTGGGTAGAGCCAGTGCAGGACTGCATGCAATCTGATGGTCAAAATTTGTCAGGCTAGAACACTTGATTATCATACTCTTCTTCCTTTCTCAGGAAGGAAGCAATTCATAGGGTAAGTGCATTATTTTTAGCTGAGTTCCAGTCTGACAAGAGGACAGTTTTTTCTGCAGTTCTGTGGTTCCAGCCTGCCAGAGCCATGACACTATCTTGTCTGATCTGACTTTGTAGGGATAGTGCCACTAATTTGCTATGGCAAGAGAGTCCTACAAAACAAAAAATTATGTTTATCAGTGCATCCCAGCAATCTCAGCTCTGGTAATATGCTTTTGGCCTGCTAAATTTAAGTGTGCCCTTTGAAGCTTATATTGAATTTACTGTCTCAGAGCAAAAGACCACAAAGAAAAGCATGAGCAACTGGACATTTCCCCAGTATTTTGCAGGAACTTCTGGTCTGTTTTAGATTGAACTCCTTGTGAACATGGTTTCTCCAGTTTCTAAGGGCACCTTGTATTGGCATTGAGAGACACAATTACTCTGTGTGTACTTTGCCTAATTCATATATCACTTGACAACTGCAGATGCATAAACAAAGTGATATTCTTAGGTAAATCGATTTGTAACCCAAGCTGCAGCCCAAATTAACTGTAGATAGACATTTAAATGAATTCTGAGAAAAACCCTCACTTTCCTATTTCAGTGGGGAAGATTTACTTTTCTTTCATAAATTCTAAGCGCAGAGATGACAATCCCTCTGTGTGAAAGAATTTCCTGTGAGAAGCAAAAATTATTTAAAAACAAACATATTTTTCTCTCATGAAAACCCTAAAATCTTACAGTTTTCACGACTATGTTCATGTTCAGGTACGTTAAAATGTGTAGTTTGACCTGGTGCTTTAAAACACCTCTCACAAACAAGTCAAGAAGGTTCTTTACTGGGACAAAAAGCTAAATGAAGTGGTGTTGGTAGTCAATTAGTTAACACTTTCTTCACTAAGTCAGTACTTTTGACTAATAATGAAGTACTGTGTTTGAGAAGAAAATTAAAACATAGGTCCCTGACCATTTTGTTTCATTAAACATGCAATGACATTTTACCCAAAGCAGAAGATGTTAGGTTCAATGTTCTTATAAAATTCCTATCTGGATAATTACATCCTACTCTACTAAACTCCCCCCTCGAGAAAATTTAATTAAAGTGATTTGATGTCTCTCTGGCACAGAGTAGACAGGTGTCTGTAGCACAAAAGCCACCAGCCCAGTTGACATAAATTGGAGCTCTCTGTGGCAGGGAAAGCAAGAATTGAAGCATTACTTTCTCCTCACGAGAAATGGATGTTCCATTTCAGGCACTGGGTACATCCACATTATGCTGCTGATAACAAAGTAAACTAAATTTTTTTGATATTTGCCTGGAACTTCTTTTAAGGAGTGGGTACTGAATTCATAGCTCACAGCTCTTTCAGCAATCAGCTAGGTTCTTAGTAGGTTTTATTAATGTTATAAGTAGTGATTAAATAGATATACACAGGAGAGAAGGATGGGGAAGGCACTTTTGCAGTGCAGCTGGGAATCTACTACACAGACATTGAGAAAGTCTTTTATATTAAAAATCAAAGAATCACAGAACCGCTAAGGCTATAGAACAACTCCGGAGGACACACAGTTCAACACCTCTACTCAAATCAGGATCAGCTAAAGTGAGTTGGCCAAGTCAGCATAGTCGTGTTTGAATACCTTCAGAGTCCACAACCTCTCTGGGCAACTTGTGCAAGGGTTTGACTACTCTAAGAGTAAAAACAAACAAACTAACCAAAAAACAAACAAATCAACTCCAAAACAAAAAAACCAACCAAACAAAAAAACCCAAACCAACCAACCAACCAAACAAACAAAAAAAAGCAACTCCCCATTTTTTTCTTCCATTTAAACAGATTCCCAGTGCTTCATCTTGTGTTAATTACCTCATATCCTTTCACTGTTTCACTGGGCACCACCAGGCCTGTTTCCAGTTCCTTTACTCTCTCACCAGGTGTTTATACACATTGATAAAGTCTTATCCTGAACCTTCTCTTCTCAAGGATGAGCAATCCCAGTTCTTTCAGCCTCCCCCTTTTATATCAGGTGTTCCAAGCCCCAAACTAAGTTGTGGACCTTTACTAGACTTGTTCCACTATGTCCACGTCTCTCGTGCACTAAGGAGACCATAACTCTACTGAGAGCTCCAGATGGGTGTCACTAGGTCTGAGTAAAGGCTGATTAAAAGATTTACTTTCTTCTGCGTCTTCCAGCTGGACAGATGACCATGCCCTGTGTTCTAAATACCTCTGCACTAGGTGGCAGAAGACAGCTTGAGGTCTGACAGTGCCTTTTTGGAGGAAAAGGTTGATATACTCAAGAATCAGATGGGCATATTCTCTGGATGTCATATGTCTTGCAAATATTTTGCTTCAGATCCACTTGCATATGACTGTCATTCTTTACTGATTCTCAGCAATAGCCTAGCCTTTTAAAGCTTTAATTAAACTGTCTCACTAATGGACACTTAATGATTTAAAAGGAAACAATTCACCAATGTCATGTCCCTCCATTATACAGTACACATTTTAACAGTTTGCACTGAATCATTTGCTTATCAAGACCTTGAATATCTCAACAATAGTATTACCTTTTATCAAAATAACATAACATGATACAATGTGCTTAAAGTAGAGTGACAGCAAGAGCTGTGTCTTGAATGCAAATGCTGCATTGTGCCGTGGCAAAAAAACCTTCCACAAATCTAATGAGTCAGACATAGCCTTGAGTTTGGATGATATTCAGCATAATGACATGCCTCAAAAGTAATTGCCAAGCAGTCCCTCATCACTCACAGAGCCTACTCAGTCATCTAGACCCTGTGCAAGCAAAACTCCCAGTGACTTCAACAAAGTAATGCCTTAAAAATGAAGTCAGGATTATTCAGGGGAAAAAAAGAAGTGAAAGTCAAACAGAAAAACAATCACTTTAGAATGTATACAGCTTCCATCATCATAATATCTCTGCACTTCACAAGCTTTTCCCAAAATACTGTTCAGGATTTTAGTAGTGATTTTATGAATGGGTATCTGATGCATCCAAGGTCATGCAAGAGATCTGGCAAACAGCAACACCACAATCCACCCCAGGAGAAAGACCCTTGCCTCAGGATAAAGGGAATTCCAGTAGAGGCTTAGTTGTCTAATAATGATTAGGGTGTGCTAATGGGTCATTTTATGAATCATACTTTATCATTAAAGTGCAGCCATTAAAGTCTGAAGCAATTTTGATATTCAGACTGATTTCCTTATTGTTATTGACAGTAAACTCCATCCTGAGATAAAAACTTTCTCAATAGCCTACTAAAATATGCCTTGCTGCAGTGTTAGATCGCTTGTGATTCTTCTCTTTTCTAGTTAATTATAATAATTGATTCTATTGATCCCATGCTTTTTCTGAAAATGTTTGTGCATGAATGACTCAACAATGAATAGCTAGAGCCACTCTTCTACACCAAAAATTATCAGCAGAAGATGACCAAGGATTAAAAATAGATTTATGAATTTAGTGAATAACAAGATGACTCAGACTACTTTCACTGGTAAACTAGCTGTACTAGAGCCAGTTCTCCAGACATATGTTATGGCTTAGTCCCAGGCAGCAGCTGAGCACCACACATCCACTTGCTCACTCCCTGTCTCCTGCAGTGGGACAGGGAAAACAATAGGAAGACTAAAAAAGACCTCATTTAATAAGTCAAAGAAGGAGAAAGGTGAAAGAAAAGAAGAAAAAAGGGGGCAAAGAACAAGACAAGATTTGCAAAGGCAATGACTCACCACCTCTCACAGGAAGATGGATGCCCAGTCAGTTTCTGAGCAATGTCTACCTTCCTCCCAAAACCTGTCTCGTGTGTTTTTATTGCTGAGCATGCCATTATATGGCATGGAATATCCCTTTGGTCAGTTTGAGCCAGCTCTCCTGGTTTTGTCCTCTCCCAGCTTATTTTGTGCCCCTAGTATACTGTAGTGGGTTTCTGTTCCTGGGTTTTGGTAGCTGGGAGGAGGACAGGGGGATTTGGCTACAGGGGTGGCTTCTGTTAGAAGGTCTTGGAAGCTTCCCCTGTCCTGTGGAGCCAAAGCGAGCCAGCTCCAGGACAGACTTCCTGCCACTGGCCAAGGCCGAGCCAATTAAGAGTAATAGTAATGCCTCTATGATAACATATTTAAGAACAGAAGAGTGTGGTGCAGAAGAAATTCCAGCCAGGGAAGAGTGGAGTGAGAATGTGGGAACAACAAGGTAGACACCAGTGCAGAAGGAGGGGCAGGAGATGCTCCAGGTTCCAGAGCTGAGGCCCTGCAGCCCGCAGTGCAGACCATGGTGGGGCAACTGTGCCCCTGCAGCCCATGGAGCCCATCGGGGTGCAGAGACCCCCCTGCAGCCCATGGAGGAGCCCATGCTGGAGCAGGTGGGTGCATGAAGGAGGTTGTGACCCTGTGGGAGGCCCAGGATTGAACAAGATCATGCCGGGGACCTGCAGCCTGTGGAGAGGGAAGCCCAGGCTGGAGCAGGTTTTTCCCAACTTGTGACCCCTGTCAGGGGGACCCACGTCAGTACAGCTCATCCGTGAAGGACTGCATCCCATGGAGGAGTGACCCACAGGACAGCAGTTTGGGAAGAAGGGTGGATTCACTCCAGAGAGGTCCATCAAGGATTGCTTCCCATGAGAGGGACCCCACGGAAGCAGGGGAAGGACTCCTCTCCCTGAGCAGTGGCAGAAACAACAACTGACTGCAATCTCCATTCCCAGTCCCCCTGCACTGCTGGAGGGGAAGGAGGGAGAACATGGAAGGTGGGAGGGGGGGACGGTGTGTTTAAGAGTTGTTTGTTTGTTTGTTTGTTTGTTTTTCTCACTCTTTGGATCTTATCCTGTTGGTAATAAATATGAGTACTATCCCCACTTTGAGTCTGTTTTTCCTGTGAAGGTAATCAGTAACTGACTTATCCCAGCTGTTTTCTTAACTCATGAATCCTTAGCTAGTTTTTTTTCCTCTCCTCTGTCCATTTTCAGAAGGAGAGTGGCTTTAGTGGGCACCTGGTATCTGGCCAGGGTCAATCCACTACACATACTTAGAGAGGGAGGATTTGGAAAAAAAAAAGAAAAACTTGACACTGTGCAAGTGCTGCTCCACCACAGTCAAAATACCAGTGTGCTGTCAGCACTTACAAAAGCAAAGCACAGCACCACATGGAAGAAAATTTTGTCCATCACAGCCATACCTGGTACACTATGAGATCTCATTCAAGTCAATAAATTGTCTTAAGATTTAAACAACGATGGCCACATCCATAGATCTATTGAAAACAGGCAGCTGAGTTCATGGCATTCATTATTTAGCATTCCTCTTTTGACATTTTAGGTTATAGGGAGACACAGTTAAATACTTAGATTTTAACAAAATATAATAGCATTTTGCTACAAATTGCTGGGAATTAATTTGTCCTCTTCCTGCTACAGATGTTTCCAAGCTTTATAACAGGGCTTTTTATTATAGATTCTAAACTTTATCACTTTAAGCTATTGCTGGAAGGAGATTTTATTACAGGATGATCACATAGCTTACTTTGTAAACAAATTGACTTTCTTCCTCACTTGTGTTTTGTTTGGACGAGTAACAGTCTGGTACTTTTTTGCAGCAGTTCTCCTGGTTGCAGAGCCTTGCTGCACTATTTTAAATAAAATTGGTGGACTGAACTTCTTGTCTGTGACCATGTCTGTATTTCCTTTTAAATTGAGAGCGAACTCTCACATAGGAAACACTAATAAAAGAACAGAGTTTTATTTAATAGCATTGATTCTATGAATCACCTGGTGCAGCAAACAAACTCTATGGGCAATACAATAATTTAGCAATTCTCTTAAATCTCAGTCTGTTTCCTGACTCTTGCCAGTAGTACAAGGAAAAGTGAGATAAAACAATGAGCAGCAATCACTTTTTTTTACCCTTTTGCTCCTTTATGGCTCATCACACAATAATGTAATTTACCACAAGCAGAGAAATCCTCAGGAAACTTTTTATAGAATGGGAATTGGACTTAGGTGTTTATAGATTTTTTTTTAAGGGTACTTTCTGAAGGAGGAAACCCCCCAACAGTACTGTTCTAATTTCCCCTTCTCCTCTACCTCCTGATACCAAAGTAACAGGCTGGCACCAGAACCATAGTACTTAGCCTGACTTTGTAGACTGTGGAACAAATTGTAACAGACATTGTAAATCCGGTCTTAGGCCCAATGCAGTTTAAGATTGATTCAAATTCTCATCTGCTGCTTCCCAGGACAGGGAACTATTGGTTTGTATGCTGGGCCAGCTTCCACTGAATTTGAAATTGGTCTCTTTAAATGTCTCCTCCTTACTCAATGGAGAAAGATAAAATTGTTCCAGAGATGTTCAAAGAAGGAAAAGACTGTAATGAGGTGCCTCTTGGAAGGACTAGAAGTACATAAATTCAAACTGACTAATACTGAATCACAACTTAAGTGTTTCTTTCAGACAGAGCAAAATAAAAGTATTTCTAAAACATGATGCTAACAGTGTAAAAATATTTATCAGTCAGACTGGTGGGATATAAAAGGAATCTACTTAGTGTGAAACAGTACTGTAAGGAAAAAACAACCCCAAACAGTATTATTAGATGTGGAAAAGGACTTCCAGTGCCTACAGCTCTATACATCACTGTAGAGGTGCTGGGACTATACAAGTGGACCAACAGATATCTGTGATAGGAATGGAAAGAAAACTGGAGAGTTTCAGAAAAGCTTTTATTCGTAGGTGATAACACAGAAACTGCATTATGGTGGGATGTTTTTCACCCTTTGATTATGAGGAGAACAATACATTGGACGTACATTTGCTGTCCTCATTTTTACAAGTTGTATATGAGTCCTTAGTGGCAAGACATATTCAGGATATTTTATTTCAGACAGGATCCTGTCCGATTGGATTGACTAAGATCAGGCATTTCAATATCCCCTTGCAAAAGCAGTACTTTAAGACAAGTCTTCTAGATGCTTCCTGGGCAAGAATTGTAGGAAAAATTTTTAATACCTGGCAATACCAGTGATGGGCACATCTAAAACTTTAGCGCTATCAAAGGAGTAAGGAACACAACCTAAATCTGAATAAGAGTCCAATGTAAATTGTAGAAGAAGAGGAGATTAAATCTGGTGACAACTCTGATTCAGATAAATAAAAGTGACAATGCTATATATGAACCTGCTGTAAAGAGCTAGGAAATGCATCAGAACTGCTGAACTTTTTGTTTAGCCATAGACCAGAGTTGTGAGAAGGCCCATTTTTCTGTAAGAGCAACATTATCAAGAGGAAAAAAGTGAGTGTTATACGGCCCTTTGCCCTGAAAACTGGAGATCAGAAAGCTGGATCAGAAAACAAAACTATTGAAGAAAATGAATCTTATATTGCTTCTGCTGAATGTCAGTGGTATAGTCAGTACATTATGGTTGCACTAACCACCATTGAAAAGAGCCTGAGCATTTACAGAGCCTTTCAGACAAGGTTTTGCTTTTGCCTCCACTGTAGTGCCTACTCATGTGTTCAAAAGGACAGTTAAAACCAAAATTTGTTGGATTTCTTCTTCATCTGTTCCCCTTTGACAAGGACAAGATGGGCAAAAAAGATTTGAATGAACAGAGACATTTTTCCCCATATCATTTAACTATGACAACTGGTGAGGGAAAAAGTAAGCTTTAAAGTAAATTTCACCTTTTGAAAAAAATTATAACATCAGAAAGATTATCACAAGACTCTTATCCTTTTCCTATGAGAGATTTTTGAAATGAGAAGAATATTTGGCTATGAAGAGTTGACTGGTCATGAAAGAGAAGAAAACACCTAATTTTAAAATAAAAGAGTTTGAAGACTGGAAAAAGAGTTATGACCACGGCACTGAGGAAAAGATGAGGAAGAGAAAATTCACTCACTAAACATTGCTGCATGTGAAAAATAGTTAGATTTATCTGTGCAAAGTCCCAGAGCAAGAAGTGCAATGAACTTGAGTAATTGCTCATGATGTGCCTTGCTAGTAGCAGATGAAAACCGGGTTACAAGCAAGGTAAGCACACTCATCAGAAGATGTTATGGCTCTATTTATGAGAGTAAAAAAAAAAATAATTAATTAATGATGGGATAAAATACAAAGAAAAGTGCAAAACAACTGCATTTGGGAGGGAAAAACTCCTTGTGCCTATCTATGTTGTACTCAGAGGGCAGCTCTGAAGAAAAAGCAGGAGATGGAGCCAAGATCTTTATGGTGGGACATAATACAAGAATAGAAGACAATAAACTGAAAGAAAAGAAGTTCAAATTTGATATAAAGATTTTTTAAAAATATTTTATGCATTTTTTACTTTTTTTTTTTTTAATGACTCTCTTGCAGTGGGGCAGGTTGTCCAGAGTGACTGTGCAGAGTTTACCCTCTCTTTAGGTTTTCAACATAAAGCCCAGAAAAATCTGTTCTGACCCAACAGTTGATCTTCAAAATGTCTCTTCCAAGCTAAAGTATCCTGTTATTCCATGATTTTGCGACTGTGGTATTCCTTAATGCAGAAGAATTAATGCTGGGTTTTATATTTTTACTTTCTTTTTTTTGAGAGAAAACATTGGATTAATGCAAAGTCACTTTTTTACACTTCCTTGCAAGTATGTGCTCAGCTGAGTTACAGAAAGCAGGAAATTTTCTGAGAAGTTTTCTTAGGAAAAAAACATTTTGTATAGGTTTCCTTTAGAGGAAACAGTCCAAACTGAGGTGATGGAAGAGACTGCTCTGGTAGTTTAACTCCCCATGACCTGCTTGAAACAAGCAAAACACTGGATAGCAGTGTTTTGATCCCACTGGACTTGCTGACATTAAATCAGGCAAATCCTCTGCTATGCTCTGCATGCCACGATAAACACAGTAAATGAGAGGAAAATGTAATGAGGGATTGTTTGGCAAAGCTTAGCAAAGATGTTACATCATCATTACACTCACTGTATTCTAAAATCACAGTTGTGTCTCTCCCACAGCAGCAGTATCTTCTGGATTAGATGAGGAAATAGCCTGCAGATTTAGTGGCCTAACTAATTCCCTCTCCTCTTTCATTGGTTAATGGAAGTAACTGGGGGAAGAGACATTCCGTTGGATAGTTTTTCATTCTGAAAACATTAGGTTTGTGTCAGCTGCAATACCTGGCCAAAAATAAGGGCAGGGAATGCAACAGGAAAGCAGAAAGACAAGGCTTAGCAGTGGAGGAAAATAAACAGTGGATAAGGAAAAAGGAGAGAGTTGGAAAGGACAGTCTCAAGGATCTTGTGGAACATAAGGAAATAGGGAGAAAGAGCTGAAAAGAGAGAGGTGAAGATACACAGTGAGAGACAGTGCTAAGTGCCCACAAGTAAATAATAATTAATGAAATAAAAAATCCCAAACAGATTCACAGACCTTCCACCGTCACATATGTGCAGAAAATAGGCATGGCAGCAGGTATTTCTGCTCAGTGTAATTACTGCTGTAAGCCTAGAGCAGTCTTACACAAAAGAGAGAAGTTAAAATTGCTCAAGCTAGCATTTTAGGCAACTTTCTTTAAGACACATTTCTAAGCAGTGCCACTAACCTGAGGGCAAGCTAAGTAATGCCAGACCAAAGTTTGCTTTCTGATTCACTGCTGACTTAAATCTAGTAATGGGGCATGCTGAAGGCAGTCTAAAATATGGTCAGCCACAAACATGGGTTAAATTAATCTGGTTGAGCTAAAATGTAGTGCGTGAAATAAGGGCCAGTCTAGTCAGTTTATGAAAATATGTTATAAACTTCTATGACTTAAAATTACTAGACCTGAGTAAAGCTGAAATGAGGAACCTCAGAGATATTTTTCCTGCCCTAAGAAAAGTGACAGGAGTGGGATGCTTGGGCTTAAATTGTATTCTTCCTCCTGATACTTTTAGAATGCAAATAACTCTAGTTCTTGACTGTTACTTTCTGACTGACAGTGATGAAGGTGAGTGAGGAATCCCTTCTCCTCCCCTGGAACCCTTTGCATTCACACCTTGAGAGGCTGCTGGAGTGCAAATACACCAGTGGTATCAGCAAGCATAGCTGGAACACACTGCCACCATGGAGAGGTTTCAAATTGGGGCAGAAAGCCTTCGTGACCTGACATTAGCCTTCTCTTTCATAGCAGAACGTAGCGCTCTTCCTGACACTCTCCAGAAAGCCTTTTAGGGAGACACTCATGGTTTCCACAAGGCCAGAGTGCTGATTTTTGCTTTCCTGACAGCTTTCCTGGCTTGTTCAAGCTGCAAATCCTACTTCTAGGGCAGCAGGAAACCACTCCTGAAATTCCAAAGAAATTCCAACATTAGGAAACAAAGTGGGCAGAGGGAAGAAAAGTAGCTGGTGTTTATTTCTCTGGAGAGAGACAAATGAATCAGAGGCTTTAAAACCACAATTATTAGTGGAGAGATTATGTAACAGCATGTGCATGGGTGTTACAAAAGGCAGAAGCACAATTCCACATAAAGATTGAACTTCAGAACCAAGGAGAAAGTAACAGAGTATGAGAAAAGAGGGACTAAAATGAAAACCAGTTGTTCCATGAACTCCAATTTAAAAGTGCTCCAAAATGCACTGAGCTGTACCAACTGGCATAACATCAAAACTGGGAATAACATTAAACTGCCCACCCTTGAAGCATGACATGAGGAAATTTTGCAATTACGGAATACTGAATATATTCCAATAAACAAAGTGCCAGGCAGCTCGTCTCCACCTACTTCCCATGTTCAGAATATAAACAGAAAAGGGAACATCAGCAAAACCTGTGGTTGGATCCTTTGTTGCTTAGGGCTTTTAAAGCAACTGAAGATTAATCATCCTTTTAATCAGAAGAATATTGAGGACTAAGGACTTATCACCAAACAACTTACTTGGGTAAATTACTCAAAGCACCTAATTAAATTGATATACTTTCTTACCAGGATGTAAACTTTAAAGTCTGAAACCCTGTAAACAGTACAAAGGTGCTTACCCATTATCCATGATTCATTTCTCTGTTGGTGAAATGGATAACAATAACTTTCTGAGAGCACCATAAAAATTAATTTAAAGAGTGTAGTAGCCACATAAAGACCCTTTTCTTTCTCTCTTCACATCATAAATTGCCAGATAAGGCACAAGGATTTTTATTAGTTGTGAAATGGTAAACTAACAGCAATATTTACAGCATCATACACCATCTAAAAAATATGCCTTGAGCTGTTTGAAGCCTTGTTATACAGTTATTTTTGCGGAAAAAATAATTGCATCTGCTCTAAAGTTTACTCAACTCTATAAAAAAAATTAGTAGAACATGATTAAGAACAAGGTCTGGGTTCATCTCATGTAACTTTATTCTCTTCTCTGAGTTGCCATTGTAGGGAGCCTAATCATAGGGTTTTTTTTGCTGCTAACAGAGAGCAACTGGTTCCAGATCGATGTTGCTCACTACTGAACAGGACTTGGGGACTCAGGGGCCTCTCTAAGGTCTTTCAGTGAGTAAGTAAATTTTAGTGAGATTCTTTTTGGATGTCTCAAGTAGGGATTCTTAGGCCAGATTATAAGATTAGTACTTCTTTCCTTCTTTCTTTGGGAAGGGGTCAAACTGCATTACCTCTGCAGATGTCTTATCAGAATATAATCAATATTAACTTGCTTTGAAGCTGAATGTAAGCGTACTAAAACACTGTAATGAGAACAAGTATATGATCAACCTGGTCTAGTGAAAGGTGTCTTTACCTAAGGCATGGGGGATTGGAATTAGATCTTTAGAGTCCCTTCCAACCAAAATCTTGCTATGATTCTGTGATTCTATAAGTATTTTGTAGCAGTGGGATGACATAGACAGAAATTGAAGTTGAAATAGTCAAGGCAAGGGAAGATGAATGTAGCTGTTGGTAGGAGACATTCAAATGATGACAATTTGCTAGACAAAGAAGAAGGAAAGCTCAAATAATAGCAAACAGATCATCCTGCTGAATATTGGGAAGATGTCTGGCAAATCAAAAATTAAGATAATCAATCAGGAGCAAATAAGGCAGATGAGGGAGGGGGACAATAGCAACACTCTCACAGAGTGAAACAAGATAAGTCTGACTTAATTATGACTTCTCTAATCAACCAGCTCTGGAGTCTGATGTCAGCTACCAAAATTGTCAGTGGTTGTAGGTATCAGTGTTAACTATGAGGCTGTGGTGGTGTGCAATCATCTCTGATTTAGAATATAAGTACTAAAGGCTAATAGCTTTGTGTGGCCTTAGTGATTAATAACGTGTAAGGATTAAATATTAGCATATGTGCTGTTAAGGAATAAAATAATTCAGCAAAGATTTGATTTAAACTGGACTGATCTTTCAGTCTTCTAAGCACTCCCAACTTAGCCATCTCTAATTCCCCAGCGGATATATATTTATATACATACATTGCCACACTTGCTTTTCTAGACTTACCCTACTTTATCTCCATCCCCAGCCAATAGCAGGGAATTTCCTGAGGGAAAGACTTGTACTTCCTGTTTGTCAGCATATAATTCAAAGAAAACTGTCAGGGCTCCATCACTTTTTGCTGTCACCCTATGTAGCCACAGATATGATGACACTTTTTTTTTGAAATCACTCTCTCATATTGAGGGTGTTATACAAATAATAAATATCAACAGCTATTTATAGTTCTAATTCATACTTATCCAGTCAGACATAAACAGAAGAAAGACAACTGTGACCAGACAAGCAGAGCTGAATTGTATGAATTTCAGACAGAATATCTGTGAATAAAAAGACTTATGCTTATAAGCAGCATGTCTGATTTTGTTTTTCACTTATTTGCTTTCACATTTGAAAAAAAAAAAGTTAAAAAATAGAATAAATTAAATAACAAACAAACAAACCAAAAACCAAACCAAACCACAAAACCCCTAACCAAACCAAAAAAAAAAAAAAACAAAAACCCAGCCAAACAAAGGAATATCCACTCTAGCAATAGAAAATTTCTGACGGTCATTTTTGGGAAAAGTATCCCAATGAAAAAAAAGAAAAAAAAATAATAAGATTTTCCTGGTTGTGATATATCTTGGGCTAATAATAGATTCCCTTCAGGAAATCACACAGAGTCAATAGCTTTTTACAACTGGATTGGAAAATGCATTAGACAAAATGTTCCGTAAAGAGTTTGTTTTAGGAGAATGGTTTAGTAGGTTTATTTCAATCCTAACTTGTAAAACACCTGTAATGGAAACTAAGAACGACACAAATTCTTGCTCCCTCTCCTCCCAGCCCCTGCTGGGGAGGAGAATTGGTGGGTTGAGATAAGAACATCTTATTAATTGAAATAAAATAAATAATATAATTATACTAATAACAGTAATAATGTAAAAAATAATACTAATCATTGTAAGGAAAAGACGAAAAAGAGATAAAACCCAAGAGAAAAAAGTGATGCACAATGCCATTACTCCCTAGATGCTGACCAATGCCTGGCGTGTCCCTAAACAGTGATCGGCAGCTTCCCGCCTGCTTCCCCCAGTTTATGCACTGGGCATGATGTTTTACAGTATGGAATATCCCTTTGGTCAGTTTGGGTCAGCTGTCCTGGCCGTGCTCCTTACCAGGTTCTTGTGCATCTCATCACTGTCAGAACATGGGAAACTGAAAAGTCCTTGACTTAGGGCAAACACTAGTTAGCTACAACTACAAGATCAGTGTGTTGTTGACATTATTCTCACGCTAAATCCCAAAACACAGCACTGTACCAGCTACTAAAAAGAAAATTCATTCTTTCTCAGCTGAAACCAGGCCAATCCTGGACTAATACACAGCTCAGGTTGATTTTTGAGCGTTGCTGGTTTTATGAGTGTAATCATTAGCTACAGAGACAGATTCCAATTTTGTTCTATAATTGCACAAACTTTTTGCTAGGTTAAGCTAACTTCACAGAGGGGAGAAGTTGCCATACATGCTTCATAATTTGCTGCCCTTACCTAGCAAAGGGAGAGGATGATATTTATGATGCATTTCTCCATTAGTGAGGAAGAAGACACATAGGCATGTTGACAAGTTAGTATTTTTCCATACAGAGCCAAATTACTATGATTGTAAATGGACTCAGGGTCATTGTTTTGAAGGCTTGTGAGTATGGTCTATTCCATCTCTACATGATTTTTTTTCTTAATATATAAAATATGGTATTATTGAAGGAAATGTAGATCCAGTGAAAGCCAATGCAAGTATTGAGATCTCTCAGTGTACATTTACTTTGGCATAGGGAAGCCAAAAATTAGGTATAACAACTTCAGACTTCAATCCTAATACACCAGTACCTGTCCAGACCATTGATTTATTTAATTCAAAAAATGAAGTCTGCAGCAAATTCAAATTGTTCTGTTTGTGACCTTGCACTCTGTTAGAGCTAATTATCATCATGAGACCAAAATCAAACTCAGAGAATCAATTCATGTCCTGACTGCAGGATAGCTGGCAAAAGAAGATGTGAGTATAGAAAATCTGGAAAAGAGAGGGACAAACTGTTTTTTCTGGAGCTTTTTTGGGGGTAGCACTTCAGGAACAGCTGCACTACTTTCAATAGAGGAAAATCAAAGATTGACCTATTTAATTTAGGGTTAGTTTTGAAGGAATGGAAAATTATATAAGTTGCATAAAAAGCCCATGGAACTATGGTGAAAACTGGTCTGTTTTTCAAGCCTTCCACTTAATGGAAGGAAATAGTTTGTTTTATGTCAGATGATATTCTGAAGGAAGATCTGCCAAATCAAACAAAATTTTCTCTGAGTTAGGTGTTTGCATTCTTCAGTTTACATCATTTTTCATAAATGAACACCAAAAATCAAAACTAGTCTCATCTTCCATTACAGTCTTCCAGGATACAAGGGAAATACATGGACTATGTGACTAAAATGGAGACAAAGCTTCGCTTTTAAGAAAACAACTTATAAATTAACTGCAACAAGTCTAAGATGTTATAAAATATAATGAGTAACTTTTCTCATACCTAGAAATATATAACAAAATTAAAACATCTGAGGTTCAATGACAGATTCTGTCCTGGTTTTGCTTGAAAAGGGAAACCACTAAATACCTATTTATATGCACTGTTGAAAGAAGACGGTAAAGCAAGAGGCCATTTTGTAATACATTATTTTTTCAAAATAATAACTATAGATTCCCTCCTCCCTAAAAAAAACTAAACAAAACAAAACAACCAACAAACAACAAAACCAAACCAACAACCCAGCCTGTTTAGTTTTTTAATGATGAGCTGCTACCCAAAAGAAACAAAGTGGCATTCTGTTGACACCATATGGTGGCTGAAAAATGGGTTCCATAGTATTCTATTTGTTAGAATGTCTTCTGAGTTTCTGTATCCATAATTTATGTTGGCGCCTTCTCTGATTGCCAAAATATTCAAACGGCTTTATCTTCACAGGGTAGCCTGCGTGGGGGGAAGAAGGTTTTCAAAACAGCAGGACCCGAACAATCTCCTACTGCTCAGAGGAGAAATCATTTCCAAGCTTCTGTCCTTCTGGCTGCTTTCATTGTAATAATAATTTACATCCTGTGAGAGGAGACTGTTTGTATTCAGAAGAAATCTAAAATAATAAATAAAAAGAAGGGAAAAAAAAATCCCAAAACAACTGTTTATGTTCTTGCATGCTAATACAAGAATTTGTGAATATTAAGCATCAATTTAAAGTTGCATTGACTCCTAGGCTCTGACGTAAGCAGATAGCTTAGGCTTTCATATCTTAATGGAAAGCGATATGCAGAGGTTATTGAACAGTGCAGTTTCCAAATGAGTGCCCCTGCAGCTGGCATAGAGAGATCCAGAGTGGTTATGGATGAGCTAAAATAATTAAGACATATTTCTCCTGGTGTCTACTCTGTTATTACTCACTTTTTAAGAGCCCATAATTTAGGCAAAGATTTAAGTATTACTGTGATTTACAAACAGATATTTCATATGGTCTTGATATGGTGTATGAGGCTACTTGCATTATGCAGCAGGATATGTCTGTTGCAAGCAGCAGGGACCCTGGAATCACATTAAAAGACCGAGCCAGTCCCTCCTTTCTCACCTTCCTCCTCTCCTCCGATCTATCACAGCTTAGGGCTTGCTGCTGTTTGACCAGTTCTGTTTCCCTCTTGCCTCTGGGATGTTGGCAGGAGCACAAAGGATGATGAATGGCCACCTGAGTGTGGGGGGTGCTAAGAGGACCAGCTGCAGCTGGGTTATTAATGCTTAGCAGAGTAGGATTATAGGAGAAGGAGCCCACCTGTTGTGGGGATAGTCTTAAGAATTAGATTAGACCTATTTGACCCTGAGGTAGCCTGTTCTCAGAAGATTATTTGTCCTCAGGGGTAAAATGGAGTTATATGAAGAGGTTCTATTTCATTCCTCAGCCTTAGGAAGCATTCCTTCATTCTTGACCCTCTGGCCATCCTGGGCACACAGCTGAGATACTCCAGTTGAGGTCTGTAAAAGTAATTTAGCCAGTACCAAACTTGGATCCCATGAAATTGTAGTTTTATAAAGAAATAGAATGGAAGCCGGATATTTTTCCAGAGAATCTGGCAAAATGCTGCTGACAGCTTTGCTTATTCTGAAGATGTAGCAGTTTAAAAAATGGTTTCACTGTAATAGAGATTTACTGATGTGCATATATAGTTCTTGTATTAGTCTGTTTAATGGCACAGTCTTGGAAGTCAGTCAATATTTAAATCTGACATATTCTCTTCCAAATCAAAAGAGAAAACTGTTAGCCTCCTATAGGAAATGAAAATAGAAAACCTGTGACCAAATTAACTTCTTACATTTCTGAAAAAGCATTATATGTGTGGGAAATCTTGAAATACTAAAAGTAACTGTATTTAATCTGAGAGATAAAAAAAAAGAAAATTTCGTTAAAGAATTGTTTTTACTTGTGATATTCTAGAGATGTATTAGAAAGAGTTGGGGGGGGAGGGAGGAAATAAAAAAAAAAAAAAAGATGGACCAAAAGTTCAAGCAACAGTGACAAAAGATCTAAGCATCTACTAATTACTTTGTAATTTATTTGAGATACCCCTCTAGAGAGATTTCTTCTACCCTAAAAAACAATTCTTCAGACAATCTGAATTTAGGGTATCAGACAAATTTTACCCATGTTAGCAGTTCTGTTCAAGTTATTTATGCTACAAAAAAGACTGAGTCCCCAGTATTCACCATGGCTAATGACATTACTAAAATGAATTTTTTATTTAAGATTCCATTTGCCTTTCAGGCATATTGCCATTTATGTGCAGTCACAATTTCTAGTATTCATGTCTGGTTTTGTATATAACTGCAACTGAGGTTAAGCCAAGTTGATTCTCAGTGTGAAGACAGAATCATTACTAGAGAGAAGGGTGAGAAGACACTGGGAAACTGTTTTTATTCCAAGAGAAAACCTACCACAGAACTCTCTAGAAGCTTTAAGATCCACCTTCAGACTAATGTATGTGTTCGCAATGCTACTGCCAGGATGCAATCTCTTGTCTAAGGTTCTTGTGCAGTTATTTGGATTCTCAGGTGGGTTTTTGTTACCTAATATGGGTCCCTGCTTCTGGTTGGGCTCAGGGGATTTGAGGCGCCTACATATGGCTTATAGTATGGCATGGAAGGTAGGAGAGATCTTTATCCTTCTAGTGCAACAGTTGGAGGCCAGGCAAAATCTGAGCAGTATCCCTCTACTGGCAAATAGCATCAGTGGAGACTAAAGAGCTGGTTATCCCTGCTTTGTAGCAGAGACATAAGTTTTACTGGCTGAACTACTCTGTGGTATCCATAGACTGTGCTGATGAGCTCTCCTTTCAGTAAAATGGGAGCTGAGACAGGCAACTCATAGTAAAAATCTTAGGACTTATTTAGCTGCCTTAAAATGGTCATCTACTGCCATTTGAGATCCAGAAAGGTTCCTATAGAGTGTGGAAGTGTGTAATGTCTCAAATAACATTAAGTGCCTCTGTTTACATAATCAGTTTGAATTTATGGGGTCCAGTATGAGAGTTTACATGTAAATACTTACAGCTTGGACTTTGAAGCTGAATCACTACCAGCCCTATGACTGCAGATGTCCTTTCAGCACATGGTAAACTGGAGTTCTGATCGTATGCCTCTTTTCCTTACTGATGTGGATATTTTCTGTCTTTCTTTATGATGTTGCAGTCATCTAGGACTGTACCTATTTACAGATATTTGCCCTGACAACAGAGATTCAACAGAGCACAGTTTGGTGCAGATAATTGCAATTGTGTTTTGCTCTCAACCTGTAGATAGATTCATTGTTGGAGAGAAGATTCAAGGCAAATAAAATGAGGTGATAACTTTTATCACTAAGTTATTCCAAGTACTATTTGTGTCTCCTCAATCGAACTTTCAGAACTTTTCTCATATACAATATTGATGCTTTTGTTCCCTAGAAAAGCTGCAATAATTTGTTATTAAGGGTACTTCTAATTCTGTTTCTTCATTTTCTGTTCTCCTCTTCTTTAATTCCTTTTGCAAGCTGCACTGAGAATAGATGATGAGATGAGCTGTAACTCCCTTGCAAAACCTTCTTCTTTTTCAGAGCAGGACCACGTGCTGTAGCTCTAAGCCTCTTCCTCCTTTCTCATTCATAGTCTTCAAGGTTATGTCTGTAAGTATTTCAGTATTGAAAGTGCTACTTGTTTGAGACAGAATTTTTCCTCTCTCTTCTCTTAAAAAACACCCACTGTGATTTCAGGCATTAATGGATTAAGAAATTTAAGTGTTCTTGATTAGGGATTATAGAGATGAGAATGGCAATACTCATGTAGCCTAACAACACATTTTGTTCTCAGTATATTGATAAGAGAAGACTTTTAGCGCTGAATTTACAAACTTCATATAAGAATACTGATGTTACAAAGCTTAGGACTGGAGCGATGAAGGGATGAGATGTCTATTCCTATTTACTAGGTTTACTACCAAGCTGTGAACATGGAAAGAGGACCAAGAAAAGACTGATACATTGTTTTATTAAAAGATTGATTTGTGCTTGTAAGGTGCTCTGAAAATGAAGTATTGCAATCAGACTAACTGATACTAGTGCGGGGGAAAGATATCTCTTTCTGGCTATAAAGCCTTCTGTCGATTTGGCTCAGGGAATTTCATAGGATGCACCTCCCTTGGTTTGCAGATATATTGAACATCAGGGTCCTGATTTTCTCATCCTTTTTTCATCCAAATCTGTCAGCTAGGTTGAGCTAATCATGGCATCTCCCCCTGCAGTGCACCCCCACAAAAATTCATGTGGGACATTCAGATGGGAAATATATATAAAGACTTTGCCTCTAAATGTAATGATTCAATAACACCTAGACCTGAATAGTTCCTGAGCTGAGATATTATACAGGGAAGTCCAACCTACAACACCTATATTATTTTTCCTCTCAAAACAGCTTTATATCAGCCTAAAAAACTTGACTTTGTCTGCAGACCATAAAATCCACACCAATATTATACTAGACAATGGGAAGCACCCACTAAAGTTCTACATTTTATTCTTGCTAGCATATGACAACCAACAGGTTTTTCAGAGCAAATGGCACTACTTAAAAGTCACTGAGAGGATTATGTGGGTATTCAATAATGAAATCCTGAGCAAAACTAAGGAGGTTGTCTATTGTCAGGAGGGTCACTGGTAAATCTGCAATATAATTAAAGTTCTGGGATTTTGACTCTGCATTTCACAACACTGTTTTAATGCCAAGGTAGTTGTCTGTAATCCAATGGAGATGCACTGATGTAATGAAGGATGATTTCTAAAATTATTAATTTGCTTTATCTATTCCTTTTTTTTTTTAAGTTCTCCTTCTCAAGGAACAGAATAAATCACATGCACTTCGAGGACAGCTGAAGATGTTGAATTTTTGTCCTTAGACTCCAGGGTAATGTTGGAAACAGGACGACACACTGATCCACAGCTTGGTCTTCTCCAGACTGGAGTGATGCTATAGACCTTGAACCAAAGAACTCAGCTAGTGACAAGTGGAGCTTTCATTGTTCTCTACATCTTTCAAACCAGACTGAGTGCTGCAAATACTGGATGCAGTGCAAGAGAAGCTGTTTATTAAACATTTCTAGCCAAATGTTTCCATTTTAGGAAGTTAATTTGTTGGGTGAAATTCAGATACGTGTCCAAGCTTTTAGGTAAGTATTCAAACCACCAAACTCATCTATTGCTCTGGCAAGCAATAATGACTTTAGGCATAATTTACATTTTCAGTATTAGTGTTAGCAGCAGAACGTTATACTTACTAGACTTGACAGCATGTTTAATATGTTTTAATTTGTAAAAAAGATAAATATTATTATCTGCCATTACACAGAGACCAGAAGAGTTCCAATGGTTTGCTCATAGAAATATAATTTTTCATTCACAAACACAAACTGATGTGTTAATGAATAAAACATATAAACTGGGTTCATCTGCTTTGAAAATGGAAGGGCAAGGATTACCTGTCTAATTTGATACTTGATTTTCTTCATTGTTTTAAGAATTACCCTATTCTTTTTCAACCCCAGTGACACAGTACTTCATTTTGTGAATGTAAAATCAATGTGTTCTGTGGAAAACATGCCAAAAGCCAGCTCATAAAATCTTAGGACTTTTATTCAGGTGCTTAACTTCAAAGTCTTAATACAGTAATCATTTCCAGTAGTCAGTAGAGAGGTATATGTATGGAGTCAATGTTGGAGACAGGATGTGATGCAAAATAAAAGGGGAAATGGTTCATGGTGATCTATTAGGAGTAATTTTAGCAGCTTTCTGAATTTATGTGTGAATATATCTGTGAAGCAGGACTAGAAGAGGAGTGTCAGTCCTTATCTGATCTCAAACTAGAGGATAGATTCATTCTGTTTATGATCTGAACTGTTTTATTTCATTGATTTATGTATGGTTTTCAAGACTTCTACCTTCAGTGTCTCAGCCAAATGGTTACACTTTGCAGGAGGGAGCAGAGAGGAGAAAGAAGGGTGTTGAATATAACCTTTGTTAATGATTTAGTTTATTGCCAATAATTTTGTGTTGATGTTGCCTTTCCCTAATCTGTTTTTTACACATTTCCTTCATTGATATTCCTGTATCATTCTCAGCTGTTTTCCTTTTATTTAGTTTTAAAGAATCTCTCCAAAAGTCTCTGATTTCCTTTATCATGGCTGCAGTATTTACTGACACCACGGGGGTCAGAAGCTTTGTATTTTTTCATTTGTTTGGATTCTTATTCCACTGTATTTTATGTTGTGCATATACAGGTTCGTACTTTAGAACCTTTTCCCCCTTAATATTTAGCTTCTTTGTATTATTGTCAAGTACTCCATATTTCTGACACTAACCATCAGTGCTACAGAACTGAATGGCAGCATCATTAAAGAAATGAAGGACAGGATTTTCCACAGAAAATAATACTCTTACATTAAGAACAAAAGAAATAGAAGGTGTGTGGGCGTACATCCTCAGCTGGTTAACATAAAACCCTTGAAGGCACTGGAATCAAATTGGTTGTTTACACTTGCTGAATACACTGCTTGAGATCTGGATATGCTGTACCAGGGATGGAGGCTGTTGAGATGCTAAAGGTAGTGTGATTTCCCCAAAGGTTCCAAAATGGGCTGTGTTGGAGAAGAGACATATGGGTTGTGGGGCTGCTGCATCTTTCTGATTTGGAATTCTAGTTTCTGTCAGTGGGGGATTGTTGATACTAATTTTCTAGAAAAAGGAAGAACAAGAAAATCAGAAAAACCTACCACAGGTTTCAAACCAGTGATCCAGGGGTGTGATTTAAAGCAGATCACTGGGGCCTTAATCACAATTTCCATGATTACTGTGATTAGAATCATAGCAATACATACCATGTTTTTGGTTTGGGTTTTTCTTTTTTTTCAACTGGGAATGGATTTTCATTTTCCTCATGAGTTGTTTCAAGCCAAATCCTTACAGCTACATAACACAGGCTGTCATCTTTGTTTTACTTTCCTTTAGAGTCTGCTGGTCATGATGAATTTGTTTTCTACCTCATCATTCTGGTTTGAGAGAAACACCATATATTTTCAAGACAAGAAAAGTCTACTTAAAAGGAGGTAAACTGCTGCACAAGTATGAAAACACCATGCAACTTGGGAATAGACGTTCTCCTAAAAATAATTTGCAAATTTTGAGCCTAATCATCAGCCTGCTGATGATATCTTGATAGCCATCATAGCCTGATGTTTTGGTCAGGCTAATCAAACTGTTTCCTCTGAATCAAAACCAAAAATAATGACTATACTTCTTAAAATAGTTTTGTGAGATGCCAGCTATTTTGGCCATGTGATAATGAACAGTAAAACTGAGGAATAAACTGTAACTTATTAGATGGCCAAATCTTCATGTTAATGAGTAGCTTTAGAAGACTACTTCTTAATAATGAATTTAAGGTCCAGAATAAACAGTTTCATTCCTTTTAATCACCATGCAATGCATGGCATTGATTGTCAGTATAAAGATATGTCAGGCCTCAGGCCATCCTTGTGTATCAGTTGCCATGAATTCTGCTGAAAACATCAGTCATCTACATTAGCTTCTTAAGACAAAAATCAAACTTCACAGGTAGCACAGCAGATGTGTGAACAAAAGAAAGCAGCAGTTGGGTTTATAAAGGGAAACCCATATGAATACACACAGAACATTGACTTGTTCTCTTTTTTTCTTTTATTTTCTTATCACTCTCCATCCTATACTCAAAATCCCATTCTTCTTCCCCATGTTCCCTTTGGGTGTGATCCTTAGCAATTCTACACGCTCAAAACACTATCAGATAAAAGGAAAAAAAATATTTTCCACCAGAAGAAATTCTGTAATTTCTGATTTTCATAAAATGAGATACATTGTATGCCGTTGTATGCCATTAAGTCATACTGCAGAGTACCCTTTCCTTTGCCTGTGCCTCCAGTGAGAGAGACCCTGTTAGGTACACACAGTGAATTTCTTGTGCCTGAAGATCCTTCCTTCTCAGATTATCTATTACAAGTTATATGAATTACCCTTCAGATCCACATGGAACGTAAAGTCACTGTTCTTTACTAGACACACTCTGCTCACACACAAGCTCTTCAAGGCTTTCCAGATTCCAGACACTAATAATACCTGTTAGTATGCAGTGTCACCGTATGTAATCTGTCTAAATCTTTGCCTGGATTAAGCAAGCAAGGAGCAGATTGATGACAATTCTACTACCATATTGATTTCAGCTGAAGTTTACTGAATTTGTTGCAATTCAGTATCTGCCGTGAAGAGTGCCTTTCAGAGATACCTTCAGTTATCTTATTCCAGGAGCAGTATAATAAAAATAAATCTCAAACATTCTTCAGTTTGCTTATGTGTCAGCTTTATACCTAATGGTTTGGATGTTCACCCGAAGTTTACCAGCATTAAAATTGCTTTGGGAGTCTTGTACTACCTGGGGGTGTTAAGAGATTCCCAGCAGAGCTGTTACCAATGTTGGAAAGAAGACTATTTCTGCCATTACTGGTGGCATGCCTATAATAAAAAAGACAAATGTTTCTAAGAAAAAAAATATGTGTCATGGATATTTTGACACCTCTAACAAACTTCCATTTGAATTCAATTCTAGTACTGAACAGAAATTCCTGGTTTTTTCAATGTGCCTAGAAGAAATATCATGGGCAGTATAGAAACAAGGGGTTAACGGAGCAACATTTGGACATCTGGAAGGGAATACTTGACTAAGGGAATAGTTTTTGTTTGCAGGTCAAACTACGTGCCTTTTGGCACAGACTTTGAAAGTATTGATGTTAGTTTAGTACAGATGTTGTCTGCCTGTTTTGTAAAGGGTTCATATTTACTAACAAATAGAGCCAGAAAAGTAAATGTGAAGTCAGATCTGATGAACAAAGAGAATAGATGACGATCAGAAATGGCTGGAATAGTGGAATGTCTCAAATCTAGATAGCTTGTAGTTTTCTCCACTTTTGTATTTTCATTCCACATGTAGCTATTTGTCTCACTTGATAATTCTCACATATATTATGGAGGATGTTTAAATTGTAAAACTCTAAAGAAATAAATCTGGAACAATCTTAAGAAAATAATGATAACAATGCTATCTGAATTTGTGGGTTTTCTTCTTTTATTTTCTTTAAACAAAGTGAAATCAGACATGCAGCAATTTAGAGAATTATACATTCAAGAACTGAAGCATCTTCAAATTATCATCTCTCTTTAGACTTCTGCAGTTGCATCACAAAAAACAAAAAATAGTAGTGTCTTCTCACACCACTTGCTGGCACATCATTTATGTTTTATAAATTTTCCAGTGGCAGATACACATCCAGTCAGGATGTCTCATGTTGTTGGACTATTATGATCACTATGTATTTATATATTTTCAGTGGATTTGGATCAAGAAACAGCACAACTAAGACCAGAAACCTTTAGCAGGAATGTATTGTACCCTGTCAATCCTTGTCCTAAAAAGACCACAACTTGACCTGTAACATTTAGCCAGTGTCTGAAGCAAACACAGTAGTTAGCAGGGGATAGAGAGGGCAGCATAAGAAAACTTTTAGATGGTAGATTGCTAAATTTAGCTATACCACAATAAAGATGAGGACAATTGAATTTTAAAAATAGTGTGAAATCTCTGTAAAGAAGGATCAAGGCAGAGAACATTTTATCTGGTCATAAATAATAATGTGGGACCTGATGGGATGGCCACATGAATGCTGAGGAAACTGGCCAAGGTCACTGTGAGGTCACTCTTGTTAATTTTCAGGAGATCATGCAAGCAGCAGAGATTCCTGAGGACTGGAAGAAGGAAAATGTCACTCCTATCTTCATGAACGTCCAGAAGGTGGACCCAGGAAACTTCAGGTTGGTCATTGTAGCCCCAGTCCCTGGGAAGTTGATGGAGCAGTTAATCCCAGAAACAATTTTCAAACTCATGAAGGGCAAGGTGATTGGGAGCAATCAGGTTGTATTTGTGAAAGGGAAATGATGTTTGATCCACCTGATGGCTTTCTAAAATGAAATTGCTAGCGCAGTGGCTGAGGGGTGTTCAGTGGTTTTGTTTATTTCGATCTTAGTAGGGCTTTAAATACCATCTCCCATAATATTCTCATCTATAAACTCATGAACTAGAGGTTAATTAACAGACAGTGAGAGGAACTGAAAACTGACCGAACTTCCAGGCCAAAGGGTTGTGATCAGCAGCACGGGGTGAGCTGGAAGATGGTCATTATTGATCTACTCAGGGATGGATAATATGGCCAGTCCTGTGTAACCTTTTCATTAATGCCCTGGATGGTCTCACACAATGCACTCTAAACAAGTTTGCAGTGGAGCATCTGACCTACAAGGAGGGGCTGAGAGATCTGGGACTGTTCAGGCTGGAGAAAAGAAGGCTCAGGGAGTCTCATCAGTGAATAAATCTGATCTGGGAGTGCAAAGAAGACAGCCAGTCTCATTGGTGCCTAATGAAATGGGCACAAATTTAAATATAGAAATCCAATGTAAATATAATAAACTATTTTTTTTATTGGGAGGTCAGTCAGATACTGGAAATGGATACCCATAAAGATTGTTGAGTCTCCACCTCGTAATCAAAACCTGCCTGGACATTTTTCTGAGTAACCTGCCCTGATTTAACCTGCTATGAACCCAAGAGCTTTGGACTAGTTGATCTCCAAAGAGACTTTCCAATCTCAGTTCTTCTGTGATTTTGTGATATAATACATCTACAAAGTACAGCTTTTTCCAGTTCAACCACAAGTGATTCTGGGTTCATTAACTAAATAGAACACCAAATAATGACCTATTCAAAGGCTCAAGAGGCTCCCACAGAATACAAATATTACAAATAATATTTCAAATTCAAAAATTCTAAATAGTGATTATATTTTTGAGATTATGATTTTAATTGTCTTAGATGTTTATGAAAAATTGTCTTTGTTGATCTAAATCTGAAGATTATTTTATAGTGAATAGTATTTTGGGGAATAATTACACATTAGGTTTTGCATCATGTGTACAACTGAGGAAAATTGCTATTTCACTGCATGAGAATGTACTTTATCAGAAATATTGTTGCTTTTCTGTTTATTTACATGGTTTTCCTTTTTACTCCCAAATTTAACCTTGTTTACTGATACTATTTTGTACAGTTGTCTCTAATCACTGCAGAATTAAGTAGTCACTAAGCATCTCTTGAAATTCTAAAAATAACAGAAAAGTCACAGGAATCGGAAAAGTAATAAACTTGAATGCACAGCTTAAGCTGTGAGAGAAAGATACAGATATTCGATATGGAACTTCCTTTTTTCTCCTAATTTTTTCACATTTTATGAATCAATAATACTTTTTAGTAAAGTTTCTATATAAACAGTATGCGGAGTCCTAGGGAACTTTGATTTCAAAAATGTCTTTTGCAGGCCTAAGTTGATTCAGTCAAACTATCCTTACATATTAATGCTGTTGGAGTTCTATATATACCTCTTTAAAGAGAACCATTGAAATGTTTCTGCAGCTGTAGTTAAGGGACTGAAGAGATCCAAACAACAACAGATTTTGGGTGTTTAGAATTATCTATGCAGTATAGAGCAAATCAAAACAGAAATAATATTTGTACCGTGATTAAATTCCTTGTTCTTCTTTTTAAGGAAAAAAAATTACAAAATAGTTAAATTAATAGCAGTCTTCTTATGGATTATAGGCACCCACATCTCATATTCATCACTCTTTAAAATTTATGAAGGCTGTCAGCTGGGGAGTCAAATATCAGACTTAGCTGTCCTTCTTTTACCAGAAAGATCTTTCCGACATGCCCAGCATTAGCCAGAGACTACTGAGATAGTGTTTTTTTAAAATGTCTTGATATTTGTGTGGTATCTATAGTAAATTAAGATAATTTTCTTGTTCTCTAAAAGTCAGCTGCTGCTGCTGTGCCCAGTTCCACAGGTCCACCCACTTGCATTGTCCATGGCAACTTTCTGCTGTACTTGTGTGTTGGATTTATTTGCCTTTAACGTGTTAAGTGTAACTGTATGAGTGTTGTTGCACAAATGTGCCCCTTTTAATCTCTAATGTCTTCCATGACAGAATCGAAGCTCAAATTCTACAACAATGGGCAGATGGAAAATGAGAGTGAACTTAGATTAAACTCTGTATTGAAGGCTAAACATTTAGTATTTGTATTCTGAGCAGAACATTTTCCCTTCCATGTTAAATGATTAAAAACTGGAAAAAAAAAAGGAAGATTATCTCCTCAGCATCAGTGCTGAGGAATTTTGCCATTATTGTTATTAGTTTAGTAATGTTTTCATCACTGCTGATCCCAAGGTTTCATCTTAAAGATCTTTAGCATGCTTCACATATAACTTAAGGGATTAACCAAGAATTTGTAATTTATTCTGTCTTTTTGGGAATACAATGCAGAAGAAAACTCCTGACTTAATACCAAAGTTTTCAGCACATAAATCTTTTCAGAAAGCTTTGTACCCATACGTGGGTGGGAACATTTAGATTTAAATGATTTTGGTATGGGAAACATTTTTTGTTTCACTCTCCTTGCACAGTGTGTAACACAATATGGGGCTGCTACTGCGTGAATAATAAATAATAAAAATAAAAGAGTGGCAATGGGTTTTCAGTGGCTGAATCTTTGTTGTCTCGTTCTTTTCATAAAGATATTCCCTCATACTTTAAACCAAATCTGATTTGGATTGGGGGGGGGGGGCTGTTTTTTGATTGGTTAGCTGCTTGGTTGGTTGGGGTTTTATGTGTGTGTGTGTGTGTGTGTGTGTTTTGATTTGATTTGTTTTGTTTTTTATTTGTTTTGTTTTTTGTTTTGCTGTTGGGGTTTTGTTTGGGTTTTTTCAGTTTGTTTGTTTCTTTGGTTTTAAATCTAGGACAGTTCTCCTGTTTGTCATCTGGAAAAGAATAGGGAAATATAAGAATACAAAGAGATCACCTGAATTTCAGGAAGAAAATTATTCTTACACCATGAAATTACAGGTCATAGACTTTTGTGTGTCCAAACAATAAGCTGTTTTTTTGCAGCTGATCTAAGAAAAGATATCATATACCTTACATTTAAAGAGGTAAGGATCTTAGTAATGATGTAACTTTAATTTGTATCACTAAATAATAGCTTTAAAGAACTTTAGTAAGATCCTTAGTCTGAAAACTATAGGAAAAAATTATACTAACTTAACAGAAAGTCATGGAGTATTAGATCAGTGACAGGAAAACAGAGTACTAAAATCCTTGGTTAACATCTTGACAGTGAGGCAATTAATCAAACAAGATGGGCAAAGATATGTGACAATGCCCTTTTCAAACAGGATTGTAAATGCAAATACAATTACCATGTGTAATGGTGACAAAAGGTAATTAAAAATAGCTTTCTGTACACTGCCAGTAAATTTTGGTCTAAATGGTTTATGTCTTCCTCCTCATTAAAAGATTCATGCTTTTTTTAAAAAAATCCAAATATTCATATATATATAAAAGAGAGTAACAGCTCTTAAAATAAAAGTTTTCTTTATTTTACAAAACTATTGAGAACTAGACTCATTAACTGGCCCTGAGGTCACATGCATAATCCTACAATCTCTTTCTCTCCAAACAGTGTTTACATCCAAACTGCCTACTGAGACTGGTCCCTGGGTTGTGCTCATTTCTGAGCTACAGCCAAGCACTGTTCAAGAAGTTATTTTGGCTTAAAAAACCTGCAACTACCTGAATAATTTATCAACACACACAATCAAGCTCCTGCATGCAAGGCTGAAACACAGAATTTTTAATTTGCTAACTCTTTTGTAAACTTGTGAGCTGGATCTGACTAGGAAGGAGTTAACTTTGTTTATGGCATCCTGAATGATGCTGTCTTGAGTTTTCAAGGCTAAAACAGTCTCAGTAGCACACCATGTTTTGGCCATTCTGGAGCAGTTCTTGCATAGTGTAATTTTTTTTGTCTTTTTTGGTGAGTAGGTGTATATCAAGCTATGAGGGGACACTGATGGGACAGCTGACCCAAACTGGCCAATAGGATATTCCATGTCTTATTCACCAATAAAAGCAGAGGGAAAGGTTGATGAAGAGGGAACTTTTGGATTTATGGTGCTTGCCTTCCCCAAGAACCATTACCTATGCTGAGGCTCTGCTTTCCAGGGAGTGGCTGACATCTGATGCTGATGGGAAGAAGTGACAGAACTACTTATTTTGTTTTGTTTACAAGCTCAGCTTGACTTTGCTTATTAAACTGTCTTTATCTTGACCCAGCAGTTTGCTCACATTGCTCTTCCCATTTTCTTCCTCATGGAGATTTGTAGTGAGTAAGTGGGAGACTGAGTGAAGGCTTGGCTGCTGGCCAGTGTCAACCCACCCTGGTTTCCTTTCCTGGTGCCTTTCCCTCAGATGCATTCTCCCTTAAGACATCACAATTCTCATGTCTTCCTCTTATTTCTAGAAAAACTGAGAAAGACAAACTATGTTGTATGACTCGGAGAACCCAGTCACAGGACTTGGGAATTCAGTTACTGAAGGAATTGCAATGATATGACTATTGCCATGGTGATCATGATGAGAAGGAAGTATTATAGAAGGGAGATCTCCAGCAAGGGAATGAGGCATATAGAGATATATAGATGGAGATCCCTCTTTCTTTTTGTCTCTGAAGGTTACTGTAATCCCATTTTTGGTCTGTTCATTGTTTATATATAATTCACATAGCCAAATTTCAGAATACGACAAAATTCAAACGGTCCAAGCCCGCTGACTATTTCAAATATGTGAATAAAAATAATAAATTTATTACTAACAAAGATTGAAGGAAATATATCATCTCCAGTATGTGTGTGAATGAATCCTCATATCTCACCCAACTGAGTCAAATTCAGAACTTTGTCTAACTCATGAATGACCCCTTAGCCAATAAATATAGTACCTTGAGCCTTTTCTTCATTTTTTTTTTTTTAATCTCTTTCCAGAAGTGTTTTTGGTGAGCCTGGAAAAAAGATATTCAGGTACTAATTTAAAACTATCACTCAGCCTTATAATCCCCTACTAAGTGACTTTAGACACACTCCAGTGCACAATCCCAAATCTAGCTTTGTGAGCAGAGACATGGAGTCTTTAATGAAGGCCTGATCAAAAACCTATAGATGTCAATTGAAGTATTTTGATTGTACCCATCAAGGTTGTATTAAGGCATCTCTACTGCAAGGCTTCCTGGAGTATGTATACCAACTATAAAAAGTAGGATATAGCTGTTGGGAAAGGAAAATGGTGGTCATTTATAATGTGAATTTTCATTAAAAAGTATATGTAATCTGAAGTGTACTTCAGGATTTTTAGGGGCAGAAAATCTGTCAAGTTGAAAGACATTTATTTAAGTTTATTTCCCTCTAACTGACTTTTGGACCTTTGCAATGTTGCTAAATAAGTGAAGCTATTCACAAAGTGAACCTTGGCACCTGCAGTAAAGTTGCAAATAGAAGAGATACTTCAGAATTCAATTTACTTTGTATTAGCTTGAGATCTGATACTCATCATCTGATTTAACTGCTTGTTTTATCTAAACTGCTAGAGTCACATGAACGGGAAAGAAAATTAAGAGATTTCAAAATTGTTGCTCCAAGCAAAATGACTTCCTTATCTAATCTAATAAGAGGCTGGATGAGTTTCCCTGTTTTAATAATCACTGTGTTCCAAACTTCCGTTCCATTAAAAAAATTAACGTAAATTGTCTGGAGAATTTGTCTTACTATAATCAAGAAAGTTTTCTTCAATACCACACTAAATCATAAATGTGACAATAGGATGACAAATTTTTCTTATAGACCTTTCCTGGCAAAGTAAAATAGTAACTATGCATTTAAGATTTCAGAATAAGAAAATACATATTTATTAGAAACAAGAAGGATGTAGACATCTCAGTGTCAGTAGCTGAAGTGAATCTGGGTGTGACTAGACTAGTACAAAGGCAAGAGTCTTTTTAAGAAAGTCTATAGGAAGTATTGTTGCTTTGGAAGGTGGAATTATACTACTAAGTAGGCACAGTATGAAGTACTGAGACATAAAAACAATGTTTTTGTGCCCCATGTTATGATCTCACCTTTATCAGTTGTAGTCCAAAGCAACGCTGTTAGACTTGGATGCTTATTCTAGAGTCCATGAGATTTAAAACTTGGTTATTGCTTCTGCTGAGATTTAATCAGCTGCAGTTTTTAATGTTAACAACAGTCTATCATTCATGGAAGAGAACTCATAAGGAAGATGATTAAGGATAGGGAGGTCACATTCTTAGAAGGAGGGGGAAGTCATATATCTCATAAACTTTGGAGCTGATTATTTTGATGGTACTGTGTTCCTTTTGGCTTGGGTGTGTGACTGAGGATGATAAAGAAACTTCACGAAGGATTAAAAGACAGGTCACAGCTTTATTTATTACACATATAAATTTACTTAAATCATCACCAAGGATAAGCAATATTCCCTGTTAATGTAGGATTGAACAATGTTAAATTCTGTAGGCCTATTTAAACAGTTTTTTTTGTCAAGCAGTTATGACAATTGCCTAGTGCTGTGTCTTTTACTGTAATTCATGCCCTTGATACAGTGCCGTGATGTTTTATCTCGGAGAGGTGAACTTGTCTCTCTGAAAGTATGGACTTCCACTGACCCTGCTGCAGGGAACGCCAGGGAAATTGTGATGGGAGAAATGTCTTTTTTTGTCAGTGTGGCTATGTAAAGAAGGTGGAGAACCAGCTTTAGACCTGAACAATCTCTCTCTGAAAGGAAATCTCTCTTTTGACCTCTGCTGCTTTAGTCAATGCCTTAGAACAATTGCTGCTTTCAGTTCAGCCTGATCAACAATGTATGGAATAGGTGGCACTTTAGTAGGTTCTTAATTGCCTTCAAAATCCATGTGAATTTAGATTTTTTTCCTATTGCCTTAGTGACTGTAGCACTCAGTAACTCAGTAAGGTTCCTGTTTTGTTGTCCCTCTCCACAGCCATTTGGGAAGTACACATAATTCCTTCTGCCTTACTTATGTGACTTTCAGAGTCATGAGATGCTCCTTAATGACTACATGTACATTTTCCTTCCCTTAAGCCATCCAATATTGTTCTTAAGTGATTTAGTAATAACTAATAAAACTAAATACAAAAAAAAACAAAACAAAAAAAACAAAACAAAACAAAACAAAAAAAAAAAAAAAAAAAAAAAAAAAAAAAAAAAAAAACAAAAAAAAAAACAACCCAAACCAGCTGTCAATCCTAATAATGGAAATTAACAATTTGTAAAGATTTCTCCACACCTTTCATATCTAATATCCCTTTCTTTTCTGTCCTAAGAGTCATGTAACATTTCTGAGTCCCAGACAGTGATCAGCAGAGTGATTCTTGTAATGACAGTCCTGGCTGTGATTTCTGGTCACGCAAAGATTATACATCTGTGGCAGTTTAAAGGGGTATAAAAATGAGAATAAAGTGAAGGTATGTCCACAAAATGGTTTATTATATTGCCATGAAATGTAAAATAGCTTCTGTGAAACTTAGAAATGGCCCTCTGTTGATTTCTAGGGGTAAAGAATATTTCATAATTGGAAAATAATGTATTATTTTAGGAAAGCATATACTGCAGTCACAGCATGTCAAATCAAAAGGTTCAAAACTCATGAGTGAATTTTAACAATTTTATGCAGAAATGTATAATCAAAGGATCATTTAGGTTGAAAAAGACATCTGGGAGCATCGAGTTGAACTTTTGACTGGTCAAAACCTTGCAACTAGACCAGGGCACTGAGTGCCATGTCCAGTCATTTCTTGAATACCTCCAGGGATGGTGACTCTACAACCTCCCTGGGCAGCCTATTCCAGTGTCTAATCATCACTTCTGTGAAGAAATTCCTCCTGATGTCCAACCTGAACCTTCACTGGTGCAACTCGAGGCCATTTCCTCTTGTTCTGTCACAAGTTGCCTGGGAGAAAAGGCCAGATCTCACCTAAACACTAATAAAAAGTTTGCTTTTAGATTTTTTCTTTGTTTTTTGTTTTTTTAAATAATGTCAGAACATGTTAAATATATATGTACATATTAAGTATACATATGCATGTTATAACCTATATAGATATAACATTGATTTTAATACATAAATACACACAGAAATATACTGATACAGTTTCACACAAATATATTCTTTTCAGACCTTTTGTATATCTATAATTCTATGATTCTATGATTCTATATCTGTCACCTACTAAGGTTTCAAGATAAACCATGATAAATTTTGTGGCTACAAAATTCACTCATGAAAAATATAGAAGTTTGTATCATAGAGTTTGCCTCCAGAATAAAATCTTTAAAGTCGTTAGTAACTTCTCTAAGACTTTGAGAAAACTGCCCTAATTAGCAGCATTGATTCATGGGTATGGAACCTACTCACCAGAGTCTTTTGCATTCAGAGCAATCATGTAAAGATGCATCTTGATATACTTTAACGGAAAATACCTTCATGAATTGAATATCTCTGATCAATAACTATCTGGAATAGATAGAAATTTGATTTGAAAGCTAAGTAAATATATCAGAAGTAATTTTGAAGCAGTGACTGCAAAGCAATTTGAATGTCTGCTGGAGACATTTTCAGGTAAGAGAAAGAGTTAAAAGTGTTAAAAATGAGGGAAAGTACAAAGAATATAAGGCCTTGAACCTATGCTATCACTTCTTCTGAGGTAATATGCAGGATAAGAAGGTGGGTTTGGTTTTTTTTTTTGTTTTGGTTTGGGGTTTTTTTTTGTTTTGTTTTGTTTTTTTTTTTTAGGGGAAAGGGTGGGTGGGAGGGGTTGTTGTGTTGAGGCTTTTTTTCCTAGAAGGACTAATGTTAAAATTCTGCCTCTTTATTTTTTTGAATCCCAGCTCACTAATGCAGATCTTTGGATCCAAAATTCAAATATAGTTTTCTATTGTGTTTTGATCATGTTGTAGTTTAGATGCAATATATCACTAGGGAAATGTTAAAGCTTTCAAGCTACTGACTCACAAAACAAACAGCGTCCAAAGCCAGCTCCTGGAGGGATCCACATTGTATATGTGTCCACATATGCCAATAAATTTTCCACTAATGGACTTTTATCCCAATCAGGCAGAGAAGAGAACAGCATGAGGCTGTTGGTACTTTTTGTGTTTGCATGATTATTGAATATTGTTTATGTTTCTGTCTGTGTTGATCTGTGTGACTGGCTATGTGTGTATTTATACTTGTGTTGTTTACTTCTGTCTGGGTGTCTACTGGGAATACATGTTGAGCCTTGATAGACTGAATATGGAGAGATGGAACTCTTGGACTGTTGGACTCACCTCTGTTGGGCAGCAAGATTCAGCCACCCCCAAAAAAACACAGGAAGATTCACCATGAAAAGGACTGCAGTTGTTCCCCAACCCAACCTCCTGCTCAAAGGAAGGTCAGCTATGACATCAGACCAGGTTGCTCAGGGTTTTCTACTCTGAGAACTTCAAAATGTCTCTGGACAGCTTTTCCAAAGCTACACTAAACTTGTGGTGAAAAACTTTTTAACTATAACAGATCAGAGCTGTGTTCCTTCCTTTCTCTCTGTACTGGTTTTGGCTAAGACAGAGTTCCTGTTCTTCACGGTAGCTGGTATGGGGCTGTGTTTTGGCTTTGTGCTGGACACAGTGTTGATAACACAAGGTTGTTTTAGCTATTGCTGAACAGTTCTTACACAGGATCAAGATTTCTTACACTGCTGGCCAGTCAGTTGGCTGGGAATGCACATGAATCTGGGAGGGGACACAGCTGGCAAAGCTGACCTCAACCGACCCAAGAGATATCCCCTACCACATGACATCATCAGCAATAAAAGCTCAGGGAAAGAAGACAGAAGGGAGCAGGGGGGCATTTGCCATATGTTGTCTGTCTTCCCAAGTAAATGTTAAGAATGATGAAGCCCTGCTGTCCTAGAGATAGCTAAACACCTGCCTGCCAATGGGAAGTGATGAATGGATTCCTTATTTTGACGTGCTTGTACATGCTACTTCTGCTTTAACTGTTAAATTTCCCTTACCTCAACCCTTTAGTTTTCACACCTTTTATGCTTCTGATTCTCTCCCCCATTCCACCTGGTGGAGGGGTGAGCAAACTGCCAGGTAGGGTTAAGCCACAACACTTTCCCATACACAACTGAATGTTCTTCACAGAAGATGTCTTTACATGTTGGTTTTTTTCCAGTATTAGAATAGCTTAAAGAAATTTTCAACAGCTGATCACTTGGACACATTGTCTGCTTACCACTTGGGTATGCTGAGGATAACTTGGTAGTAAATGCTACGTCTTTACACTGGTGGAGTTAAATATATGTAGTTTTGGGTTTATTGGATTAAGCCACAACAACCTACAATTCATGATTGCACTGGACATTCAGAACTCTTCCATATAAATGGAATATCAGCAAAGTAGCAACTTCTTTCCTACTTTACAACATTCAGAAGCATCCATGAGATTGGCAGGTTTAACACAAATTTTTGATGTTAAAACTGTGGCATATGCTTACAACTTAAAACTGGAACTTCTTCCATTTGTCTTTGAGGTTTGAGGCACAAAGAACAAGAGGATCATAAACTTGTTTTTACTAACTGATGGAAAAAAAACACAGCAAAGAACCTCTTTAAATGTTTTCAGTTAGAGTCCTGGACATGTTATACCTATTATTTTGCAGTTATTCACTTTAGTAAGCAAAAATAATCGAGGCCATTAATACTGCTTGAAAGTAAACTCTCCATCAGCAATTCCTGAAATACCTGGTCTAAAGAAATTTTATTTATAAGATGAATGATGCACTATTACTAGAAATTGTTATTTCAGGTTTCCAAGCAAGCACACAAACTACCTGTATAAAAAGAAAAAAAAAAAAAAAAAAAAAAAAAAAAAAAAAAAAAAAAAAAAAAAAAAAAAAAAAAAAAAAAAAAAAAAAGTTGATTTCCAGGTCATTTTCCCAGATCTTTTTTTCAGTGACCTAAAGTGTTACTTTGGTGTTGATTCCATGATATATGTGTTACTCTATCTATTCTTCATTACAGACAAATGGAATTCTAAAATTCTAAAACTCCCCTGTGAAAGGGGGAGATTTTCCTCCATCCTTAGTGTTTTACTTGTCTGGCAGCTCCCCAGGAAAGCCAAGACCCTTGTGCCTGACAATCTGTCAGCATCCTGTAATGGGAACCCTTCACTGAACAGTCCTACTTGATTGGAGGGTGGTGCCACTGACTTGTTTAGGGACACACACCAACAGTCTTTATTAATAGCAAATTCTGACAGATTAAGGTTTGAGGATTGTTGATGACAGGACAGCAGGCTGTCCCCATGTGCCAAGAGATAAGCTGGCAAGGAAGAAGATCAAACTAGTGGAACAGAGGGCTTTGGCTGGTACTCAGAGAGAAGCAGAGAGTTTATGACCTTTGGAAGAAGGGGCAGGAAACTTCAGGAGCACTACAAGGATGTCATGAGGTTATATGAGGAGAAAATTAAAAGGGTCAAAACACAAGTGAGTTTGATTGTGCCTACTGCACAAAAAAATAAATAAAAAATGCTTCTATAAATACATTTTTAACAAACAAGGGCCAAGGAGAATTCCCATCCTATATTGGTTGTGGGGGGAAACAGTGAAAAAGGCTGAGAAAAAGGCTGAGGTACTTCATGCATTCTCTGCCTCAGTCTTTAATGGCAAGACCAGTTGTTCTCTCTTGTTATCAGAAACCATTTCTTTACTGAGAAGATTGTCAAGCCTCAGAACAGGCTGTCCAGAGAAGTGGTTGAGTCACCATCCCTGGAGGTATGTAAAAGACGTGTAGATGTAGTGCTTGGGGACGTGGTTTAGTGATGGACTTGGTAGTGCTGGGTTACTGTTGGACTCAATTATCTTAAATCCAACCAAATGTATGATTATATGACAAGTTTTTGTGATTTACAAAGAGATTAGTAGTTTAAAGGATTTAAGAGGCTTTGCCAGGGAAGAGTAGAGGAAACAGGAAAACAAGTGCTTCAAAGTCTGGTATTGTAAGGCTATTTTGGCATTCTATCTCTGTGCTTTATTTTGTGAGCTTTTTGATCACTGCCTGAGTGTGAAGCCTTTGTTTTCCTGAAAAAATTGTCACATAAATATAGGTATTACAGATGAAATAAGCCTATTAGATCATTTCATCCCTTTCGTTGTCAGTGCAAAAACATTTCCTATGGTAAATTATCTAGTGCAGGCCTAGACAGAAAATAACTCAATTTTGTAAGAAAAGCAAAGCAAAACAAAACAAAACAAAACACCACCACTCCCTCCCTACAAAGGTTTCAACATTTATTTTCATTCTGAATCAAAAGACCATTCAAAATTCATAGGAGAACTAAAAAGATAGAGAAAGATGAATACAAAACAAGTTCTACCAGTGTGAAAACTGACTGAGAATTTGGAAAATTTGAATTCTTATTTCTGACGACAGAGGGATTTCAATGTGCCTTTCTCACACTCTGGCCAAATAAGTAGACTGCTGACAATGATGAAGAACTACGTCTCTCTTCAGCATTATAAAAGTATGCATGGTTTATGATTTATTTTTTTTCCCACTTCTGGTTTAATTTTACCAACATTAATTTCTAGTGCATCTTATTTAAACGCAGTTATGCACTAGGACCACCTTAAATAATTTTCCTCTATCCTTGGTGTTTATAGCCTTCAGACGTACATAAACAATTAACATGTCCCTTCCCCCTTTCCCCCTCCAGTCATTGCTTAGCAAGTTATACATATTTATTTCTTTTAATCTTTCACCGTAAGTCAATCCTTTCAGTCCTTTAATAATTTATGTTGCTTTTCCTTGAATTTCCTCCAAAGTGTCAAGATTTTTTCTAATACTGTGAGGCCCTGCATACTTTATTCTAGACATATACTCAACTGTTGACATGGGGCGAGATAGAATATCAGTGGCTTATGTTTGCTTCTTTTTTTTATTTTGCATGCTTGGTGTCTGATTTGTTTTTTTTTTTCAGACTAGCATCAACAAATCTTGTTATTTCTCTACTTATAGTGAGTGTACATACAAGACAAAAGTATGCACATGTTTAATGATCATATGCAAATGATTTCATGTCATGTCCTCCTGAAAGATCACCTGACATCAAAAGTCTGATAAACAAATCAAAGCTACAAGCACAGCTCAGTCAGATATCTGACAGCTGTAGCATGTCCAAGTGCAGAACTCACCTCTCCATGTTGGTGATCTTACAAGCATTCAAAGAGGTCCTCAAGTGAGTATGGCTTGACAGTTTCCAGTCTTGGAAGGTGGTATGCACACATAGCAATCTGAGATCTGCCAAACATAACAAAATACTCTCCACAGCAAATGGGTTATGCAAGGGATTTAAGATGGTGTTTGATTTCACCAGGCAGTTTTGCAAGTTGATGTTGATGCCAGTTCTGATGGCAGGGAACTCCTTCACACCTCGCCTTCAGACTTGCCAGACTTTAGGGAGATTTACCAAGTGAGTTTGGAATCAACACAAGATCTAGGTCTTCATCAAGCTGTGTGGGATTTGGTCCTCGGAAGTGACCATGCCATCAGCTGCAGAGCTCTCTGGAGAACCTAAATCCATTCTCGGGGGACAAGACACTTAACAAATGTTGCAGTCGATGGGTACTGAGACCAACGAGATAATTATTTGGGTCTAGCTGAGAGCAGTCGTTGTGCTCAGATTGCCGGTGCAAACATTAATTCAATGGTTAATGATGATTAGAAATCAAAGTTGTGCGGGGTGAAGGATGTACCAGAATAAACAGCAGGAAATGACAATTTGTTCCCACTTTCAGTGTCTTCATAGATCTCATTGTTCCTGAGAGTCGTTTAGTGGTATTCATTATTATATTAAGTAAATTGTATGATTAAAAAGAGACTCAACATGTATAAATTCATCCTCTAATCAGCTACTCAGCATCTCTGTTACCTCCTAAACAGTATTATCATTCTCATCTGCACAAAGCTCACAACAATAAAGTGCTTATTGTTTCTTTGCTAAATTGATATTAAAATATATGTATCTCGGGGGCTTTGGGAAAAGTAGGAAATAATCCAACATAAAGCTTCATTTCAGTTATTTAGAAAAATTTTGGTTTGAGTTTTAGTTTCCAATTCTAAACTATTTATTAGCATAAATCATGTGTCATTTCAAACCATAATGGATGTGTATGTTTAGATTTCTAAATTATTGAAAGTAAATTATTCATTTATAGAAAAAGAAAAGGGATTTTTTACAATCATTCTTTCCATCCAAACTATTACAATTACAAACATTTTTTTTCCAAATACTTTAAAATTATTTTTTTCTGTGGTATTGGGCAATAGTGAAAGGATATCTAGAAAAAAAAAATTTTCTCAGTTGAATGTAAAAAGAAAATAATCTACTGCATGGGGGAGCCTCTTCTTTTGCAATAATCCATCAATCCTCTGAATTTATATTTCTACCACATGAAATATTTTATGTGCTCTAAATACACATGAGTTTCCTTCGTTGAAAGGCTTATTATTTTGATTTTTTTCAGTCTCAAGATTTCTCTTCTTTGTTGTTTGATTTGTGTTTGTATATTTATCCAATGATTAGATCTTAATGGTTTGTTTTGCAGCTTTCAATCACTCTTTATTTTTTTAGCAGTTTGTAGCATATGACCATAGAATAGTTTGGGTATGGTGAGACCTTTATAGGCCATCTAGTCCAACCCCCTTGCATGGACAGGGGCACTTGCAACTAGATCAGGTTGCTCAGAACCCCATCCAACCTGACCATGAACATTTCCATGGATGGGGTTTTATCACTACCCTGGACAACCTGTTCTAGTGTTTCACCCTCCTCATTGTAAAAAATTTCCTCTGTATTTCTAGCCTAATTTTACCCTCTTTTAGTTTAAAAATATTACCTATGTCCTAGTGCTTCAGACCCTACTAAAAAATTTGACTTCTATAACTTCCAACTATCACGCTGAGTGGCTTGGCATGACATGATATTTTCTTAATTTGCTCTCTGTCCCTTTATTCATTATTTTTGTATTATAGCAAGCTGTTGTATTCCAATACTTTACATTTCTGATTTTTTAATAGATTTAAAATATGCTTCCACAATGCAACTGTTCTGCTTTTTGTATAGTGACACCACTCTTTATTTAGTCCAATCAGATTTTATTGTTTTCATGCAACATCGTTCTCCTAAGGAACCTCAATAGATCTACAGCATTCATATTTATGTCCATATAATAGACATAAATATGCCTGATATTCATAGCTGTGATGCTCCACCATCTGTCTCACCAATACTCCAGTTTCCTCCTTGAAGTTGTATCTAACCTTGCTCTTTTTCACCCTCTGATATGTTCATTTGTGTATTTAATCTATTCCTTTAGGAATAGTCCTTGAGAAGTTTGTCATTTATGCATGAAAATGTCTTCTTAAGCAATGTATCATACTTATAGAACACTTTACATTTCAAAGGATTTCACAGATAGTAACTAATGAATCAAAGACGTCTACATAGAATAGAAAATAAAATTTGAGTATCTCAGTTTTAAAAAGACAAAATTGATCTGAGAGATTTCGGTGAATTGCTCAAGGCAACATTGAAAATTAGTGGCAGATCCAGAATGATGACTCAATATTTCATGGGCAACACTTCTTTGTTCAAACATTTGGGAAGGATTTCCTCACTGTGCTTTGATTTCAACACTTACAAGAGCTTTCTTACAATTTATCACATGGCCCTGAAACATATTCAGCGACTTTGCTATTTGTCATATTATTTTAGAATTTCCAGTCTACAGAAATCAAAGCTTTATGTTGCTGAAGGAAGAGAATATGCAGATCTCCCTTTGAGAAGCAGAAAATTTACATGAAGGTGTGGAAGACCTCAATATATTGGATTTAAAATCTTTGGTACATACGATATGAGCTACTCTTATTTTCTCTTTCAGAATTCATAGGTTTTGTGTGCAGGAAATTTGAACGATGAAAAATTTAACTTATGCTTTTTTTCACAAAAAACTCTTTCTCAAACAAATGAGGTAAGTGGGATGTCCTTCAGGACATAGGGATGAGTTCAAGATTTGCAAGGGAGGAAAATATATCAGCATGTCTGTAATATCAATCCATAAGAAAGACAGTAAGTCCCTTCTTCCAAGAACTGTAGCTACCTTACTGATAATTTTTCCTACCAGCTAGTGAAGCACAAGAACATAGGAATACCTTGCCTAATCCAATATTCTGTCTCTACCAATAGTCAGTTGAGAAACAAGAAAATGCATTGGCATCTGTCCCCAGGGAGACTTCATTCCATTAAGATTTCATTGTTCTCTCAAGACTGAGGATTGTAACTGCTCTCAAAGCATTTTTTTAATGTTAAATATAATAGTTCCAGCTCCTCTTCTTATCAATAAAAGCAAACAATTCTTATTCTAAGCCCAAGTTTACACTTAAAGCTGTTTTCAGTGATGACCGTGATCATCTTAAAGGTTCTAAGGGGAGAAAAAAACCTATATCCTAAAAAAAATAAATTTCATTTGAACTTCTTTAGGTGAGTAAGGAAATACTGATAAAAGTGCTTTCCTGCTGGTTCACATTGCTTATCTACTAGTGGGTTCAAATACTGAATTGACATGGAGGTGCGGAAGTGTAAGGGTAGACTGAATCTGAATATGTATCATAGAAAACTTTTTTCAGGCAGAGCAGAGCATTTAAGAGTTTCCACTAGAAGAAACTTTAGCCCCTCTTTTGTTGATTTCCATCCTAAAGAAAGGAGGACATGAGGTGGAACAGTGAACATGCTTCTTGTTCTGATGCAGTATTTGCACAAGGCACAAAGCATTTATCCTCCCTGCCGGTACAAACTCAGGGTTTGGCATTCTGGGGCAGTGTTTTACTCCACCTAGAGAGGGTACACATGGAAAATATGGCATATTTAAATCTGCTGTCTCTTTTGTGAGAAGACAAACACTTGAGATGGTTTCTTTATGGAGTCAGATTTTGTGTAGGGCCCATAGAAGCAATTTCCAGGCATGTGAAAGGCATGAAGGTGTCTGGAAACACTTAGCATGGATTTTGACAAGCATGCCATAATAATTATGTGATGAGTTGTGCGTGGTTTAGATAAGAAGACCATAGGTTGGGTTGGAAACTGACAGGACAATTTTGCTCAAAGTTCTGTGGTTAGAGGCAACCAGCAACAAACCTTTGAACTCAGCAGTAAAAAGTCCAACTGGTACAAAGTTAATAGTTCCTCATGGAGCATTATGAGCAATACTGGGTTCAGTACTGTTTGTCTTTACTGATGAGGGCACGAAGTGCCCTAGTTTGGAGAAAAGAAGGTTGTGGGAAAGGATGTGGTAAATGAAATCTGCAGTGTTCCTAAAGGAGAGGTTTTAAAGAAGAGAGAGAGACTAACGTTCCTGAGAGCTGTGCAGTGAATGGACAAGTCGTGTTGGGCACAATTTGCGAGAAGAGAAACAGTTCTTCAAAATGTGAGTGGTTACAAATTGACACAGCTTATCTGGACAGGCTGTTAAAGCTCCACTCTAGGAGATTTTCAAAATTTGCGTGACTGCTGTTGAGAAAATTAAAACTGGTAAATTCATTCATATTTCCATGGAAGGTTGGACTAAATAACTTCCAGAGGTCCCTTACAACTTTTTTCCCCCTATAATTGTATATATTTCCTATGACTTCTTCATCTGTCTGATTTCTAAAGCTAACAATCTCAGTCTTGAATTTTTTATCTTTTGTCTTGTGACCATCCCCAATTAAGAGGCAATGCTAACTTTTATTGTTTGTCTGAAATCCCTCTCTGCTTGAGAAGAGTGTGTGCACTCCCCAGAAGCAGGCACTTATTCCATCTTCTAATTTTTAGCCCTCATCTATATATGGGAAATACTAATGTTTTCTGAAATCAGGTCAATTCTCTGAGTCTCATACCTCTGCGGGACCACATCAGCCAGTCTCCTCTGCTCCATGTAGTCTGTGGAGACTTCCCACTCCCACCTATAGACTACTGACCTTTCAATCTCATTTCCTGAACATTTACAGTTACATTATTTAGAAAATTTGAACATATTAGGCATGAAGTGACAATATACTTCCTCCTACGCTCTGTATTGACTAAATATACTTGGGCTACCTTGATGAGAAATTAACCAAGAGTTAACATCTCTTCTCTACCACAGGAGAATCACAGGCATTCTGTAATGATGTGCTGAGGTGGAAACCAAGCAACAAATTTATTCTGTAGAAAAGCCGTGAAGTGACAAAGGGCAATTCAGTCTCCCAGAGTTCTCTCTGAGGCACAGTGTCCCCTGGGGCACCCTAATCAAACCTGTAGAAAAAAGTAAAGGCCTCTGTATGGCTTTATAACTGTGAGGGGAATCACTATGTGATCTGATACCTCATAATCTCATTGTGGAGAGAGAGATTTATTAATGAATGCATTATGTGTTAGTCACACACTGAATTTTTTAGGCAATTAACCATTGTGGGGAAAAAAAAAAAAGGAATTAAAAGCAATTGCCTTATTTTTGTTTGAATGTGATTAACTGAAAAGATGATATAGTATACAGTATATTAACAAAAATATCCTATGAATATTTACCAGGCATACTTAATCAACTGAGAATACATGGCAGTCAATGAATCAGTCATTTTCTGAGACCTTAGGTACTCCTAGAATAATGTACTGAAGCAGACTGAACTGCTGAAATGTTCTGTTGGGTCAATTATCAATTTATCATAAAATACTAGAGTCTCCATGTTGCACAATAGACAGCAAACTTGAAACAAAATTTTACGGTCTATTGAGTATATAAAACAAATCTGGAAATGTTCTCAACATGATAGCTTTATAGGCATGATGGGCAATAAAGATTTCTTTACAACCTGGAATATCATGGCTAGGCTTCGCGAACGAAGATTTGAGAAGGGCTCTACCCACGCTTGCTACAAGCGTACTGATGACTAAAAAGGCCAACACAAGATAGACAAGTCTGGTTGCAGAAGGTACAGCAGAAAGACTCCCCAGGTGATATAGATGAGATGCCATTCTTTCTGCGTTGTCTTTTCTCCTCGAGAATGATCCTGCGTGTGTTCTCAAAAGCAGCAGCAGCGTTATAGATGGTGTGTCTCCAGGCCTCCCGATTGGAGGCCAGGGTAGACCAATTGTGGTGATCAATATGGCCAAGGCTGAGGGATTGTTTCAGGCAGTCCTTGGATCTCCTCTTGGGGGCTCCTCTCTTGTGGCAGCCAGTGGCAAGTTCCCCATAGAGCACGATCTTAGGGAGGCAGTATTCCTGCATCCTGGAGACGTGCCCTGCCCAACACAGCTGAGTTCTCAGCAGCATGGCCTCAATGCTCATGACTGCTGCCTGCTCAAGGACAGATGTGTTGGTCACATAGTCAGTCCAGTGGATGTTTAGGATTGTACAGAGGCAGCGCTGATGGAAGCGTTCTAAGAGACGCAAGTGGTGCAGGTAAATGACCCGTGATTCAGAACCATATAAAAGAGTAGACAGTACAATGGCTCTGTAAACACTGATCTTAGTAATTTTCTTCAGGTGTTTTTTTTGCCAGACTCTTTTATGGAGTTATACCCATAACCTGGAATATAACACACACACATATACACACACAGTATCATAGAATCATAGAGTATCCTGAGTTGCAGGGGACCCTCAGGATCATTGAGTCCAACTTCTGTCCCTACACAAGATCAACCCTAAAACCGAATCCTATACTGACTCAGGCACTAGATCGGCATGTTTTCCAAGCAGTCTCTGGGATCTCCTGAATGTCTACCACTACCCAATTACCTATCTATGTCTAACATAGAATATTTTGGTAGATGTTACATGATTTGCTAACTAAATTTTTCCAGTAAGAAAAAATCACAGTCCTCATCAAGTCACTTGAGCTTAAGAGTATAATAGTTGGTAAATGCACAGTTCAACAAGGGGAAGGCAAATATAAGCAAGAGTGGAGAAATTATCGCTTTACAACAGGATGCTGTCTAAACAACTGAGGCCTTAAAGTTAGAGCAATCCTTGAGTTTTCAAATATGTTCTTGCTTTTATTAACAGTTATAGGTCATTATGTTATGACAAAATGATGGATCTTCATAGTACATTTTGCTTAATCTTTGACTTTGTGTTTACCATCAGCTGGCGTGACTAGGGTAAGTAAAGGTCCAGCAGTGACAGCTTTCGTTGAGCTGTGGTGCTCCTGTCTTAACAAACCTTTGACAGTTTACAGACCCCTTCTCATTGCTGAATCCTTTGTTAACATGAGAGAAGTTTTGTTAGAGCTTTATTTTGTGTGCCTTGGTTTCCTCCCTTATACTATTAGCCATACCTATACCTTTATAACACTGCTACATAATATGGCCAATGGTTAGAGACTAAGTGTATTAAACTGAGAGATAAAAGAGTTTTGCCAGTGAGTACTTGCCTGGAGCAACAAGAAAAATCGATGCCTTTCAGTCATAATGTTGATACATACATATGCGCACTTAAAGGTTTTCATCATAAATACCCTTCAGTCCTGCTTTATAACAATGAATTTCAAAACTGTATCTGTTTTCCTCTGGAGCTAGCATTATAAACCCGAGTTGAAATAAAAAGCTGAAGAGGAGAGAGACAAAAAAAGAATTATCTCTTTTGATGAACTAGCAAGAAGTAAAGAGCTTCATGAATTATCAGATTGTATCATCACAGTTGCATAATAATTTCCACTGACTTCAGCTTCATGAACTGAGAAGGTATTCAGTTCATATATAAGCTCAAAGTGTAACTTTTTACAAGATTGCAGTAGTATTCTTCCATGTGGAGATACCCAAGGAAACGTGCAGTCAATCAAAAACCACACAGACACAAAAAAAATTAAATAAGAGCCTACTTAGAAACACATTATCATTTACACTATCTGCAGTCAGGTGCACAATTACTACAGATAATGAAATCAGTACAGTATCAGCACCTGAATTCTTACTTCCAGAAAGACCTTTCCTAATTCTCATTTGCCTCAGAATATTTTGTTTCTACAACATTACCAGTTACAGATGTCTCATGAGAAAATTGAATGTATTGGTAGGAATCCTTTGATAAAAAGGTATTTGCAGAAAAAAAGATTAGGAGATAGTAAAATTCCCATGGGACCTTCAGAATTTGCTTTATGAATTCAGAAAGAGAATTAAATTTAATGAGACTTAGCTGCTGAAAAGCCAGGTAGCAATAAAATGCCATTATCTTTGCAAAAACTTTATCAAGTCGTAGAATCACTAAAAAATAGGGCTGAAAAGGAATTCAAGGCTCATCCAGGGAAGAGAGACCCAAGGCAAGATAAATTATTGCTGCTTCTTTTTGATAAGTGCTTTTAAGCTTCCTGTAAAAGACACCTAATGATGGAAACAGCACAGATTCCTAAGACAATCGATAAATATTTTAGCATTAAAATACTTCTTACTGATGTCCAGTCTAAATTTTTCTCCACTCTCCTTGTCTTAGCCTCCATAGATTTTAAGCACATGTTATCTCTTCCTTTATTTCAGCGTCTTGCCACCAATATATATCAGTTGAGTTTTATTTGCTCATGTGTTTTCTAGATCTTTCTTTTGCTTTTCCCTTCAATTAGGCCAACTTATTGAAGAGCAATGCTGATAACCAGCTCGTGCTCAGACTGGAGTGCTCTCATTTGTCCTCCATGGTCTCTGAGTGAGAGCAAGACCCTGGAATCTGGCCTGCTTGCTCAGGACTGTGCTCCTGCTGGAGCTGACTTTACAAATCTCCTTCACAGCATGGTGATGTGGATGGATGCACTCACCAGCTGCTTTCATTTGTTGATCAAAGTTCTCCATTCTGCCACAGACCTCTCCTATTTAATCAAATCCACATTCCCCAGGGGTAATGAACATGGAGTACATGTATCTTTTTAAAAATAATGGATAGACTATCATTACTTTTTTTCACATGGATGATTTTTCCACCAAGGTGCTGGATGGTCTGTGGAGAACCCAGATGCTTCCTTTCGACTGTTTTTTTTTTTTTTTTTTTTTTTTTTATAAAATAACTTTTTTTTTTTTTTTTTTTTTTTTTTTTTTTTTTTTTTTTTTTTTTTTTTTTTTTTTTTTTTTTTTTTTTTTTTTTTTTTTTTTTTTTTTTTTTTTTTTTTTTTTTTTTTTTTTTTTTTTTTTTTTTTTTTTTTTTTTTGTGAGGGAACAAGATACATTTGCTTGGTAACTGCACATAATTTGTTCAAACAGAGGACACAATTGTCTTTTGAATTAATCCCCTGAACTGCAGAGCTTTTTATAAAAAATATTTTCTGCCTAGTCTTTACCTCTGAGCACTACCCTGTACCTCTAGTCACCATTTCTGTCATGGTCTGGTGAAAGAAAGACAATCAATTAGTTGTTACCTTCATCATTGTAAAATACTCATACAGGGTGACAGGAAAAAAAAGGATACTAGATTTAATTCTGGTGTAAATGTTTATT
>NW_020955736.1:0-9375 GCF_003031625.1 Empidonax traillii | reverse complement strand
ATATTTTCTGCCTAGTCTTTACCTCTGAGCACTACCCTGTACCTCTAGTCACCATTTCTGTCATGGTCTGGTGAAAGAAAGACAATCAATTAGTTGTTACCTTCATCATTGTAAAATACTCATACAGGGTGACAGGAAAAAAAAGGATACTAGATTTAATTCTGGTGTAAATGTTTATTTTCAGGAGATAAAGATGTTCTTTGAATGGATTTTTTTTTTCTCTACATTCAAAGAGGTGCTAGATATTTTAAAAATATTTTTTCTTTGGCAAAGATAGAGGAAGTTATGTCTGGTCAAAAGTGGTCATAAATTTTAGTTTTGGTGTGTTTTATTTGGTTATTTATTCAATATAAAGATCTGTTTACCTAGCAAGATGTCCAGGTTTTTTTTTTTTTTTTTGATCATAGTACTGGAAACATTAACTTCTGTGTCAATAGGGAAGAAGTTATTTATTAATTATGAAATATACCAGGTACTCCATTTTTTCATGCATTTTCTTCCTAAAGGTAGATCATCCTTTCTACATTGAAACCATTTTTAGTTTAATACTGTAAATGTCTCAAGTTTGAAAGGTTTTGCAAAAAGAGGATGAACTCAATAATGGTTTAAAAATTGCTTTGAAAAACAAGCAGAACAGTAATTTTTGCTTTAGATTGAATTTGAATATTTGTTTTAATGTAGATAAGTATTTTTCAAAATCGATTTAAGATAACATGTTCCAAAGAGTAAAACAGCTCTATGAACCTATTTCAAACTTATTCATAGACACTTTCTCAGGAAATGTCCTTCATACCAATACAGTTGTTAACCCTTCAGTGAACTTACAGTGGGCATGAATGTGTTGGGTTTATAATACAAATATTTAAGGCAGCAAGTTGAATAGAGAAAACAGTAAAAAAGTTTAGTTCTTGTAGTGTTCATGGCACAAAATAAATATTTGGGAAAAGTGAAAAAACTGTTGTCAGTGGTGTGGGCTGGTATTCAGATCCTGGAGGTTGATGGGTGTTTCATTTTATTTGTTTGTGTTCCTCAATCTCCAGTTTCATGTTATGAAAACAGAAAAGTTATAAATGAGGTTGTTATAGATCATTTAGATTACCTGTTTTAGAATAATATGTTGATTCTTTGAATATCAGGAAGCACAGTTATTGCCTTGAGTGGTGGTTGATTATAACTGAAATAAAATTTCAAAAATGGGGTTTTTTTGTCTTAGTCTAATTGTCCTTGAAAGGACCACAACTCTCAAGCATGTAACCTCTTCTCTCCATGGGACAGGTAACAAGCACTGGATAAGCTGAAGCTAATAAGGAGGTCACTTTTTAAGTGGCCTCAAAATTATAAGGAGAGGTGATTTGTTTCAGAGGCTTAGAAAGGAGACATAAGGCAAGTGAGAGCTGAAGGTATAATAATTACAGAGAAGAGATGTGGAAGCATGAAGAGGTAGAGTATATCCACAATGGGTGGAAAAGGAGCTACAAGCTGAGGAACTCCTGGGCTGCTGAAGGATCTTTTACACATATTAAAGAAAATGAAGGACCACTGGATAAATCAGAGCAGAAGAGAATACAAATTTGTGACATCTAAGGTAATCCAAATTCTTTTAACATGTCGTGTTTCTACATTGTGTACTTCAGCTTCTGTCTATTCCCAGAAACTTAACCTGTCATTGAGTACCCAGCCCAAGTACTGCCTGATTGAGCTCAAGTTACTAACACAGATGTAGCTAGAGAATCTCTAAATTGTACCTCTACATGGGTTCAACACTCTCATTTGATATGCTTTCCCTTCATCTTTACATCTTCATATTTGGGGGATAGCTATGATGTAGGACTGTTTTCATTAATTATGCAAGTCTCCAGTATCTGAGGAGATAAGCTTCAATATTGTGCTTTGCTTCAGTAAGTCACTAGTGAACAATACATTATTTTCAGAAACTTGTTTAATGATTTTTTTGAGGGTTTTGCAAGACTTCAGCATTTTGAAGACTGGCATGACGATTTGGCCTCTTCTAAGTACTTTGAGCACCATTACATATATTTCCTTTGAGTCAGCATTTTTTATCCAAGAAACTGAGGAAAAGTGCTGAGTAAATGTAAGGTGATACATCCTTTTTGGGTATTTTAGTGGAAGATACCTGCTTTTGCACTTTTTAATTGTTAAAAGGAAAAGTAAGGAGAATAAGCTAAAACTCACAGCTTAAGAAGAGTTTCAAGGGTTGGGACAAGACAGAATTATAAAACTTATCTACTATACCAAGATTAGCAACTGCTTTGGAAGCCTACTGCTGAATTAATTTTCCCCTCAGTTACTATTAGTGGTACAGGGTGGATTTTTGTCTCACTCCACTGGCTGTATCAAGTATACTGCTACTTCATGGACCCAACTTCTTAACATCCTATTTCAAAGGCAGAGGCAGCAGGTTTGGTCACTGCGGATGGACTGAGATCACAGAATCATACAATCACAAAAAGATTTGGGTTGGAAGGGACCTCAAAGATCATCTACTTCCAATCATCCTGTATTGAGGAAGAAATCTTCATAATATTGCCTTCTATGACAATATTGAGTTTTGTATCCCAAATGTTGTGATTTTGGAACAGTGATACCTGCTAGTAGCACTGTTCAACCCCTCTAAAAGTATTTGTGTGGGGTTTTTTTGTTTTATATGAATATGATCTTTTGTTATAAAAGGAATGAGGAATGACACTGTCCTGTTTTACCAGTTTGGGCATTTTTTTAATTGTGATCTTCATTAAGCTATTAAAATTATTATTTTGTGGAAAACAAAAATCAAAACAACAACAACAGCAGCAGCACAGGAAAATACCCCACAAACCATTAGAATCATCAAAATCTTCTTATAGTTTCAACAGGTGAGGTGACGTCTTATTTTGAGTGACTGATAAAGACAAAGTTTTAGTTTAATTTTGTTGGGTCAAGGGCTCTGAGAAAATATTAGAAAGAAAGAAGGTTTAACTTCATTGTTTTGACACAATTCCAGTTTCTTACATGCCCTCAAACAAAAATAATCTTGAAAAGTACATTTTTGAGTGACATGGTCGTATATATATATATTAAAAGACTGTTCATGGAACACCATTAGCTTCAGGTTGATAGATGAAAGGGCAAGTATGCAGTTCTTAGTGCTGTGCAACTAATGGCATCATTTCAAGAAGATTTGGTTTAGAGTTGGTAATGAAAGTAAACTACCTCAACTACTTAAGGTGATTCTCATGTCTTTCAAGGGAAGTCATTAGCAAGTCAACAGAATAAGGTATTTTGTAGAAAAATGTTTCCTTATTTTTAATTTTTTCTTTTTTTTTCATCAGCTTAAGGTCAAGAATCCTGAAGATAGTGATTGATTATTTACTCAAGGATAACCCTCCAAATAGCATGAAATGTGATGTTTACAAGAAAATAGAGTAGTGTTTCCTTGCCTTTTTGAATACATGATGACCACTTCAGAGGGGCTTGTTGTTGTTGTAGTTTACATGTTTGTTTGTTTGTTTAAATAGGAGCTGCAGTTTCTATTGTAAAAAAAATTAATTCCATCTTTCATAAAAATGTCATAATTTTCTCTCTCCTTTAGAGACATATTGGTAATTAATTCAACTGCTTCTACCACCAATTAAAACTGGTGATCCACATGGCAACTTCATCTTAAACAATTCACAACTTTAGACCAGATAACCACTGAAAATTAATCATCCACAGAGTGCTGAACTGAACAACCCTTTGAATCTCTAAAGAAGATCACCAGTCTATTAGACTTACATACTGTAATTATGTTATATATAACTATATCATCTAAAAGCTTTAAACTAGAACTAACATCTATTAGGCTTTATAAAAAATGAAAATTTACTCATCAGATTAAAAAGTAATAAAAAAGAAATTAACCATATTTGGAATTTACCTCCACACTAAAGAGAGCAATTATGATTTTAGACTTTTAAGAACAATTGGTTTAGCTGGTATTGTCTCCTTGGATTTTTACAGTAAGCTGGGTCGGGATGTCCTGTTTTAGTTCTTAGATCAAATTCTGATCTCATTCACAGTGATAATAATCATGTATAAATGTGATCCACTTGAGTTGCTCCTGTTTTGCACACATAAAAGTGGCAGCTGAAGCAACTCTGGTAATATTTTTAGACAAAAACAGAATAAGAATTCCAACCCATACCTTATACCATAAGGTAGATAAATCCACACATAAAAGCTGTCAATCCAACTTTTGACTCAATCCAACTTTTGACTCAATCCAACTTTTGACTTTTAGGAAGAAAAAACTTTTTTGTTGTTATTAAATTAAAATCCAATTTTTCTGGCTTATTTTAGCTTTAACTTTTGAAACACAAAGTTGAGATTACAAAAACTCAAATAAAAAAATGGATCTAAAGGTGAGAGCAAAGCAGGAACTATCCCTCTCAGAAAATGACTGAAAAATTTCATTAATGTCTTCTGGATAATTTTATCTCTATTTTTCTGTAGCTATTATTTAAAAATCGTGTTGTGGCTAGGTACTTGCTATTTTTAGGTAAGTTGCTGGGTTTATTTCTGGATTTGTGGAACTGCCCCTAGTTATTGGAATGGGGAATTTTTCTCTTTTACACAAAGACAACACAGCTGAAGTCTATTTTCTTATGGCTGTGTCTTATGCTAAATCTTCTCCATGAGAAGAGCTTCTTTTTAAACCTCTACCCTAAAAAATGGAAAGAACGGGAGAAACTGCAGCTCTCTGAATACAATACCTATGAGAGAGCCAATAAACCACTCACTGGCCTCAGCCTATGACACTGCACCTGAGAAAGGGCATTCTCCTGTGCCCTGGTCAGTCTTGAGGAGGCTACAACAATGCTGGCATCAGCAAATACTCCATGAGCAATAAACACCTAATGTTTGACAGATTTACAATATTAAATCTCCCTGTGCCAGAGAATCCACCCCTTATACATAAAAGTCAGTGAAACCAGAGTGTAATCTTATTAATAGCTCCTTGTCATAACAGCCATACTGGTGAATACTATTTCTGGCTTGTTTACCCTCTTACTTATCACGGTAAGAACTCAAGCAGCATTCTTGCCTTAATTCAACAAGTGATTGGTGATAGGTGTATGCATGGGAATGTTTATTTCTTACAGAATTTATCTGAAAACAGTGTTGACAGGATAGTTCCTCATATACTTAAAACAGCCCCTGGGTAAACAACTTTGCTGTCTAAAAGATCACACATGCATATATTTCATGGGTTAGAAGTTGTACGCTTAATCTTGAGAGCTCGTGTTGTTTTCACCTAAATTTGTCATGTGAATTTGAAAAGTAGCAATCTGTGTCACCTTGGGATGTTTGTATTGGGATGTTTTACTGAAACTCTGATGGAGAAGAGATGAAGTATTACTTTAGATTCACAGATTTTGAAGTCAGGCAGAATTCTACAATCAGCTAATGTGTCTTCCTGTGTATAACACAGGACTTGCATAGCACGAGGAGCTATAATCTGGGTAGGATGCCTAATCTGACATTGGTTTAAATTTGGCAGTGCTATGACCCTCATGCAACCAGACATTTTGCTGGAATTGCTATAAATATATATTGTTCAGAATTGAGACTGACAACATTCAATCACTTTTATAGCTAATAGTGAAATAAGGTTGCTGTCCGCTCAATGAGAGTCTAGCACTTGAATGACCTAATAATTTAAATATATTGGACTTGATCTGTAATCTACGTTACTTTGAGAATTAAATATTAACTACTATTATTTTCATTTTTTTATACATCCTTTATGATTTTTCTAGTAACAGATTGGTTAATATGCTGTGGTGGTGCATCCCCAACCCCATTCCCCCCACCACCTCCCATCTGCCCTGCCACAGGCTACACTGTGATCTGAGAAATGCTCTCTAGACCTTTCCCTTGACAGCATCTGGTTTGGGGGTGTTCAATCTGGAGGAAAGGAGACCCAGGGGAGATCTTATCACTCTACAACTACCTGAAAGAAGGTTGTAGCAAGGTGGGTGTTGGTCTCTACTCCCAGGCAGCCAGTGACAGGACAAGAGAAATAGTCTCAAATTGAAACAGGGAAGGTTTAGACTGGATATTATGAAAAATTTCTTCACCAGAAGGGTTATCAATCACTTGAATGGGCTGACCAGGGAAGCTGTGTTACAGTCACAGGAGGTATTTAACAGGGACATGGTTTAAGGGTGGCTTTGGTAGTATTAGGTTAAAAGTTGAACTCAATGGTCTTAAGGGTCTTTTCCAACTTAAATGATTCTATTATATAATATTATATATTTCAAAAAGGTAACTAATATTTGTACTGTGCAGTGCAGTACATTATTTTCTAGACTATGTTAAACATGCTAACCTGTTTCCTTTTTCCTGCTAGTCTCTTTATTTTTTTTTCCTCTATGTTTGCTTTTATGTTTCTTCTACCTGGTACCAATTGCGAATCATCTGTGGTTTATTACTCTGCTTTTTAAAGCCTTTTATGTTTTCTTAGTGATTCTATGTTATATATTATGATGAGATTATTATGATAATATTATGGTACTTACACTTCGTCCTTGTATTTGTTCCCTGTTTGCACATATTTTGCCTTTCTGTATATCTTTCCTGTATGGTCTTCAAATATTATTACAGTCTGTTTTTTTGACATTATTAAAGATGAATTTTTAAAGTTATAGTCTCTTTGTGTTATGACCATGATATATCAAATATCCCAAGACAATATAATTATTGTAATTATTAGATTTATGTACGTTTAAACATTGTTTTTAGAACTAGCACCTCAGTGAATTTAGATTTCCTTTCAGAGTTTTCATGATATTCTTTTGTCTTAACTTTTAATCTCCCATTCTAACTCATCTTCCTGTTTTATTTTGCTTTTGATAGGTCAATCCACATAGACCAAAAAATGCTCATTAACATACTTTATAGCTTTCACATAGTTTGAAACTTGCTCTTTTATCTCTGTTAGCAAAATTTTGGTAGTTTGCATATTATTTGCAGATTCTGATACCACTTGCCATACACTTTCTGCTCACTCCACTGCTTATAATTCCAATAGGTCTATAAAGATAACAATAGTAAATGTGGCAAGAAAAAGAAAAGCTCATTATCTTCACAGATTGCTAATACTCAGAAAACTGTAGTAAAGCTTTGTCAGATCAGGCAAATACTTTTCACTTTCTTCTTCCCTTAAGAAGATAATTCCCTTCAGTCTTTGAAGAAAACATTGATGACTGCAGTGTAGTCATCTATGTTTGAACCAACCAGGCCAGACTCATTTTAAAATTTTAAAATAAACAGAGATTTGAAATAAACAGATATTTCAAGGTATTAATTTGTCTTGACCTAGTTTAGGTATATGAAGGAAGAGGATACAAATTGCAATCTAGCAGTGCCCATTTCTCTCCCCAGACTACAGGGATGGTCTGCAAAACTAATTGAGTGTACAGAGGTCTGCACTAGACAGCTAACATTAGGTGAGATGAATCCTACTTCCAGTATTAAAGGACAAAAACCCAACATAGAAACACATACATATGCAAGACATTTGAGAAAAATGTTTTGGATATGTAGAATTTCATACTTCAATTAAATATATTTTACAAGAATAAAGGAGTGTTTCTTCTGCTTTTTTGGAAACTTCCTGAGCTTTTGTTCTAGTTAGACAGATGTATGCTATTCTCTCACAAATTTTACAGGTAAAATGTAGTAATCTAGAAGAGAATGGACTTGGATTTTTCCTTGTTAATAGTTAAATGAATTCAAGGTGACTTCTGGGATGATATCATCTAGCAATAATATGAGCTATCTACAAAATGCTACTCCCCTTCTCATAAGCAAAGGTGAAGCAGGAAAGAGATTTTCATACAGAGGGTGGTGTCTTTAAAAGGATGTTCTTAGGACACTACATTTTGTTCATCACTTTACTGTGGTCAGTGCTCAAAAATGCAATTTATGCTCATGTATCTTCTCATCCATGGGAGAACTCTCAAAGCTGCATTATTGTTTTAGCTCATACTAGCAGTAGGTAATGTCTAGGGAGGCTTTGTTATTTGATCTCACTAATAATCAGAGATATATCCAAATAAAACCTTAAAACTTAGAGAACATATGTATGTACAATAACATTCTTCTTCATGTATATTATACTGCTGTATATGCTCTACATTTATACTGCAAAATGTGAGAATTAAGCCCTATGCATCACATATTTGCATTTGCTTAAACTAGAGTATTATAATAAACTAGAGTATTGGGCTCATTTTGTAAATGGAATATATATTCATATGTTTCAGGATTTAATAATTTTAATGCCAGGAGGGATAATTCTGATCATTTAGTCTGACCTACTGCCTCATTCACGCAGAGAATTTCGCTGAGTTTCAATATTTTCTGAAACAAACAACACAAATGAGGATACCCAGAAATAAACTTGATGAGGAGCTGACTAGTATATACATCATTTTGTAGATCTTTATTCTAATGCAGAAATCCCAAAACAAAACATAACGGTTACATACAGTCGCATCATTTTTTTTGTAACCTCCTTGAACAACCTTTCCCTCATCCTAGGGAGTAAAATCTCCCCCTACTTACAGATTGCTCTGCTACAAAAGCATTTTCCTATCTTATGGGTGAGCTCATGCTGCATCTTTCCCTCTAACTCATTACTAACTCCCCATTCTCTGATACATTAGAAACAAGCTAGTGGTGTTTGCTTCCAAGAGTCTTATATTTTCAGTTTATCTATCATTTCTGTCAACAATCCCCAGACTTCAAATCCTTGGATTAGGTCTAGCCTGTTTAAAAGACCTCCAGAGTGCAAGCACTAAGAGCCTGCCCAGAAAATTGTCTTCATACTTTAAAATCTTCATATCAGGAAGCTGATATTTATTTGCTGTAATTTAAGCCATCTCTTTGTCTTTTCTGCCATGCTTCTGGGGTGGGAAGGAAAGATGGCTCTAGATCTCAGGATATTTGGGGACTGTTATGTCATATCCTTAACAGTTGCTTCTTTCGAGACAACATTTGGGCCGTGTGTTATAGACCAAACTCCAGATTTCCTTCGAACATTTAAATTATTTCCTTCTAATTGCCTCTTCAAGTTGGAAGAACTCCACAAACAACTTGTGTCATTAAAAACCTTTTCTTCCACTCACCTCGCTATCTACAAATATATTTAACAGTCCCTCATTGTTTTACATGCATATCCTGACTTCCCTGTGCAAAGAACCATCTTTTCTGTTTGGGTTTCCCAAGCTTTACAAAGGAGATACTTTTTTTCTGACTGGAGGCCTGAAGCAGGGTCATAGTGCAATTCTTATAATTTTTATACATTTTTCTTCTTTATGACTGGTGTTT
>NW_020955735.1:406287-423868 GCF_003031625.1 Empidonax traillii | reverse complement strand
GAATTATAAACCTTCATTTATCATAAATAAATGAGATAGTCTCTGTTGTCTCAGTTAACATCTATCTGCAGTCAGAGAGAGTCTGCAGTCAGGAGAGAGTCTTAACTATATAACAGAGATCTGTTTGATGATGTCAAGATATTCTATGTTAGTCCTGAAAGTTTTTCACCACTTCCTTCTAAAATAATCCATATCTGCTGACTTTCTGCTCATGCAGGAAAAGATGGGTTAGGACGTCAGGACTTAAGAGACAGCTGTAGGTTTGTTTGATTTGTTTTTAATTCCTCCATGGAGATGAAGGTGTGGAAACAACCTTTTCTTACATAGTTATCTGGAAGATTGCATGCCTTTTTAGTAGTTTTTATATTGATCATTTTTCTCCTAAATATGTTTGAAGATGCCCATACTTTTGTATAGGTTAGTACTTTTTTTTTTTTTTTTTTTTAATAATGCATTTTTGTATTCTTTCTCTGGAAAGAAAAATGCAAAGTATGTACTATTTAATATACTTGACAAATTTATCTTACTTTATCTTCTACACCTGCTGATGGAAAAGGAAAGGTTAGTTAGAGCAAGTGGGAAATTACTTGGGCTTGTTGAGGAGTAATGCATTGGCTGAGACTTAAAAAGTTTGTTCTGCTCTCAGGTTCAGGCTCCTGAGAAGGGTGTGATTACTAGGTGAACTATTGCCGTTGCTGCTGTGTTGCTGCAGTGTGGTCTTGATTTCGGTAGACTGTGTGGAAATTGGGTTCCAATCTCACGGATTTTCCTTTTTTGCTTATCATTAAGGAATTAATATAATTTACCTGACGAGAGGAAAGAATGACAGGAAAGTGTTCTTGCCAAAGAACACTTGTGATTTGGAACATGGTTATTCACTTCAGCCAGCTTTAGTGTGGGTACTTTTATGGGTGGCAGTTCTTAAGCACTAGATTAAAGGACTGATTGTTTTCTGAGTTTGGGAGACCTGTGTGCCATGTTCAGTCTTTCCTCTAATTTTTTTTTGGCCCTCAGCAAATCATTCAATTTTAGCCTTTTCTGTATTGTTTTACTTTATGTCTTGTTTTTTTTTTTTTTTTTTTTTTTTTTTTTTTTTTTTTTTTTTTTTTTTTTTTTTTTTTTTTTTTTTTTTTTTTTTTTTTTTTTTTTTTTTTTTTTTTTTTTTTTTTTTTTTTTTTTTTTTTTTTTTTTTTTTTTTTTTTTTTTTTTGTTTTGTTTTGTTTTACATTTTTCAGTAGGGAAAAGGGGTCCTTGCTGAAATTTACCTACTCCTGTGAGAGTACTGGATTGAGCTTAAATGGGGTTTGAGTATTCCAAGAAACACCATGCAGTTTAGCAGTAATATTAAAGGAACTGACTGTTGGGTGACCTAATTTTTTTGGCATCAAGCATTCTTTGGTGAAATATGAAGTAAAAAATGACAGTGACAGGATGGCCATATTTTAAATAGACTTTTAGGTCTTTCAGTTTAGAAATATTAAAATAGTTCTTGGTCAATCTCCAGTATTTTAAAATTTTGTAAGAAAGTATTCCAATGTTTGGAAACAAGAGTTTCTTACAGCTGTCTTTTGTCAATATAACAACTCTCCGGCTCCAGTGGTGACTTGGTTTTAAGTCTGAAGACACAGTAAAAACTGACATTTAACAAAACTTTTTTTATTGCACTTGCTGTTTATATTGCTTAAATGCATTAATTAGAATGCAATTGTAACTGTAAAATAAAAAGGCATTGTTATTCAATTTAAACCATCAAAAGAAAACTTGGGTTTGGGTGAATTTTAAAATCATTGTAACTCTGATGTGTCTCTTCAGTCAACTCATTTTTCAAGGAAGACTTTGTGCCTAATTCTCATTAAACAAAGGCAACTGTAAACCCACAATTTCTTTATTGTTCTTCAAGTGGGTAACTTCATTCTGGGTAGTGAAGACAAAAATCATAATCTTGCTCTGATACTTGCTTGCACAGAAAAAGTAAAGAAACATTTAGACATTTAACCCTGAAGGGCTTCCAGAGTTAATTTGTATTCTTGCTTTATTTACACTTCACAGAGCTAGCTGGTGTATCCTATCCTAGATGATAGAAGCTAATATGAAGTAAAAAGTCTTGTCCAAAGAAATACTTGCAAGAATTGAGCCTTTCTGTTTGATGGGCTTTTTAAGTATAGAAAAAAACCTCCAAACTAAAACAACAGCAAACCCAACCAAACAAAAACCAACCCCAACCGAACAACAAAAAAGCCCCCCATCTCCCCCAAATTCCACTTTTATAAAAGTCTTCGCAAAGGGAGAGCAGAGACCACTTTTGTTTATGCCTGCACTCAGAACTCAGTTTAAATTTTATTGCCAAACTAGGTTGAATTTGTGTGCACAGTCAAAGGGGTGACTGTGAATTTGCTAAGCACACCTCAGCTCACTTTAAGTTTAGGTATGGCTTTCTGCACAGACTAAACAGTGTGCAGTTTAGGTAATTCTCCTCTTGGAATGCAGTGCCTGTGTGAGTGCATTAGGCTGCCTAGACTCCAGCTAGAGTGCAAAGCTTGCAACAGGCTGAAGTACACCCAGATGGGTGACTGGTTCTTCTCTCAATGCTGTTGGCTGGTTGCCTGCCTGAAAACTACCACGTTGTGCCTAGGAATTTAATGTGGAATATCTGCTGTTAAGTTAGGCTGTAGTGTGCTAGGCTCAGCCCTTAAGTCCATTCAGGCAAAACAAGTGAGTGACTGGGGTCATGACTGGTGTCATGCTCAGACTTACTGCTCCAGCATTCAGAGCTCTTACTCAGTTCATGCCTTAGGGTTTCTGTTACCATTCTTCAGTTTTGCAGTAATAATCTTCATCTACCTGTCAGGCATCAGATTGAGGGCAGGTCACAGTGGAAGAGAAGGAAGAACTGTATCTAGTAGTGGCAATAAGGCACACACATTGTGGCCTCATTGTAAAGGGACAGTCTCCTTGTATGTGAGCAAGGTGAACACAGCAGGTTTGGGGACACTAATCAGGTTCAGCCAATAGTCTAAATTGCCGGATGAGTATATAGTGATGAGACAGATCAAGGTGAAGGAAGGAAGGAAGTCCTGTGAATTAGGGTCTATAGCATGCTTGGCCAGGATGGACTTGACTGCTGTGTGACTGTAACACAGTTCAGACGGGGACAGAGGTGCAACAGGGTAAAACAAAGGAGAATGACTCTTCTGAGGCTTCCTCTATTTTTCTGTTAAAGAACTGTCTTCAAGGCTGGTTGGGGTTTCCCAAACAGTTCTATCAATTGTTCAACCACTACTGGAGAACTGACCCCAATCACAGGCAGCCAAACTCCTGGGAGAAGGGAGTGTACTCTTGTTCTAAACATACTTCCATGTATTTCTACAAGGCTCTTGGATACTAAAATAATAAGGAAGATGTGAATAATTCAAGTGGATAGGCTTTCTCTAGGTTTAATTATTGACTTAAATTCAGAACAACTTAGTTACTGTCCTAAAACTTAAATTTCAGAAAAGACCAAAGATACAAGAACTATGCAAAGCTTCCTTTCAACTCCTGCTCTTCAAAAATTTTCCTTTGCATCCTTCCACTAATATCAGTAGAGTTAGAGTGAATTGTTCTGATTCAACTTGCTGTGGAAGCTGTGTTTCTGTTGCTTCCAGCTGAAAGAAGGAGCATAGCAAAATAAAGGCTTTGAAAACATGAAAGGTATAAGGAGTTTCTCACATTGGAGACAGTATTAGAAATTATTAAGAAAAAAAAAAGAAATATTTGCATTTCTGGAGAAACTCAGGTGAGCATGAATCTTGACGCAGTTCTGCTGTTCAATGGCATATAGACAAATCAATGTATATAAATTCTTTCTAATATGTGGCAGTATTTGTGTTAAACATTGTTTGTTGTTCATAGAATAACAAAAACTATAATGTTGTTATAAGCTGCTTCAACAGAAGTCAATAATCAAACCTGGCCATGCATATTTCCTTGTGCTGTTTATCTCTGGTAAGTGGGCCAGTTCTTGAATCCTCTTCTGGCTCAAATATGTTTCCATGTTGTGAAGCATCAAAATTTGATAGTCTGCCTTTTGTTTTTTGAGGGGCTGTATTCAAAGGGTGCAGAGATAAATAATGACTTCTTTGTCAGCCCTGCTCTTCATTTTGGGAAAATTGCCAAAGGCCTCAAGGCTGAAGATGTGTTTGTGATTGATATCAGTGTGCTTAGTAAAAACCTGTTGTGAATAACTGAAACAGTCGAACTGGATGATCTTAAAGTTTTTTTTCCAACCCAAATGATGCTATTAAACCTAATTTGTCCCAACTTCTTCCCATACTGCTTTGTGGTTCTGCAATTTTTTGACACTCCTTATATTCTTATAGTGTTTTACAGAATTTCTTTGCTTTCTCTTTAAGGCCTCTGTGTCTTTCTGTGGGGGTTAGTTACTGTCATTATAACAGTAACAACAGCATGTGCCATGTAAAAATGGAGTTGGATATGGGTTTACTTGGTATATTTGGTGTTATTATCTGTACCCAATAGAAGCAGCTCCCTTTTTACACTGTTTTTGTCACAACTCTCATGATAGTACTCTAAACTGAAGCAGCTTTAGCTTATTTCTTGAAAATGGATTTTTGGAATAGGAAGGGCATGAAGATGGCTCAAGGCCATATTTTCATATTCAGTTTTGCTTGTATTCATGGGTCAAGTGCAGCTTGTTTGGAAAACAGATTTTAGTTGCCATAATTACCGACAGTTTCTTCTCTTTCTATGCAACCATGCATTCATATCTGCTTGCCAGTCATGTGCGATTCATATCACATCTGGATGATGTGGCGGTCTTTGATCTGAGTTCTTATTCTGCTGTGCTGAATAAAAGAATCGTATTTGAAAGTGCAATATTTACTTTCTTGTCATAAGATCAGTTTTCAGTTCTGTTTATCCTTAGGTTTTTACAAAAATCTCTGTGGTGATTAAATGGAAGGGTCAGCTACAGACTGTTTTCTGGGAATTTAATTCAAAGTTTTATTTCCCCTTTTTTTTGGCTAGCATACAGTTACATTTCAGTTTCTCTCTAAATTCTCCCATGATGTAAAACACACTGAAGAACATGACAGCTACGATAAAATGGTTGTGCTTTGATAGCAGCTCTTGTGCTAATGACTTTCAGGAGAATATGTATGTATACAGTTGAGCAAGTAGCAAATAAGAGAAGTATTTTAGATTCCTACTGACAGATGCTAACTCTGTTCTGTCTTTTTGTATTTTTTTTTTTCCCCAAAACCAGATTCTTGAATAGTTTTGGAAGGTATTTAGAGAGCTATAGTATGATGATGTCTTCTGCTGATAATTCTCTGCTGAGTGAAGAGTTACCACTTTTTGGTAAGCTCTGTGAAGGCTTTTTATAATATCTTACAGTAGCTTGATCTACCTTTAAAAGATTCTTGTCCTTTGAATGACCTTAGGTTGCAGTAGTGTATAATAATAGTCTTGAGAACATTAAATAGAGAGAATAAGAGTAGACTTTCTGTGTACTGCTTTGAGAAGGAAAACAATAATGCCTATACATTTTTAGAGTAAATTTTTTTTGCTCTGAAAAGGTTTTGGGTGTAAGCTCTCCTGGGCTTTTTCATCCACTGACTTCAGAATAATTTAGTCACCTTTAGTATTTTAGGACAGCCATGACCTTAGAGCCTCAGCAGCTCTCCTCCTGCAGGCCTCTAGGTGTGGAATGTGGATAAACAGAAACAAGTCTTTGAAGATCATAAAAATATTTACAAATGTGGAAAGAAGATAGAAGTGGTGCAAAAAGGAGGTGAGGAGGTGGTCCACTTGGTTCAGTGCTGGTAACTTTTTTTAGGTGATCTACTTAAGTATGTAGCAGTGCTGGTTGAGTAAAGTATTCACCTCCTTTTAATTTAGTGAAGTTCATTAAGTATCCGTGGCTTTTGAATAAACCCGAGCTGTTGGCAGGGGAGTTATGCTTGTTTAAAAATAATTTTTACAAGCATACTTAAGTGTTCCACTGTCCCTGGCAAATGTAGGTAAGGGTTTTTTTTCCTTTTTACAGTATGCTTTCTGCATTCTTAACAGTGCTCTTTTAGAGACAGAAGGTGACCCTTTTTTGCTTGAAATTCATTATTTGTTACCGCATTCTTTACACTTTTGAAGCTTAAATTCTTTTTCAAATAATTTCAGTGTTAAGGTCCAGGTCATTAGTCATCTGTTCTAGGGGCACAAAACAGTGAAAACATGGTATGCCTTTCACTGATCCCAGTGGTTTTGGAAAATTCCATGGGTTTTTGTAATTACTGGCATTAGAGATCCAGTCTAGACATCCTCCCTTCATGGATAGATGTGGCACAACTGTGAGAGTCAATCTTGGAGATTAGACTTAAAAACCATTACTTTGCATTGTTTCTTTGATAATTGCATAGCTGTTAATGCAGGTGTCTTAAACCTTGGAGTGGCAAGTTTTGCTGGCCGTGGAATACTAGGAAGCAACTGAGCACATGGCAGGCAGAGTGAGAATAATCAACACTGAAAGCAACTTAATTCAGAATGAGTATTCCTAATTAAAAGAAATATCAGTGTATTCTTTGCCAGAGAAAATACAGAATAGAAGAGGGGAGTGGGGGAGATGGACAGAGCTAAGGAAGAACAACGAGAAAGGTAGTAAAAAAGAGTAAAATACAGTAGCAAAAGAAAGGGGACAGTAGCTAAGGCTGGTGAGAGATTTCTTGGTAGGTCACTAAGACTTATAGAGTTGATGGGTCTCTTTGGGATGTGGTGTATACAGCCTGCATACTTGCTGACTCTCTGGCCCTTCTGCTCACACCGTGAAATCACTGCTGAGAAACTCTATTCAGCTTCAGTTCTGGAGATAAGTGACGGAAATGATTCTCCTCTCTAACCATGTTATCATATTTCCATCTACCCAGCTCAAAATAAAAGGCTTTTGAAATAAAAGGCTTTTAAAATGTTTTTGGCATTGCAGTTTTCCAGATGCTCAACCACCTATTCTCAACCACTATAATGTTTACAAAGCAAAGCTTTTATTGCTCCCTCCCACGTAAAGGAAGCAGTGATGGGACAGAGATTCATCCCTAGATGACAATGTTTTTGTGATTCCAAAACAAACTTGCTAAAAATTATTTTTAAAACAAAAAGGACACTTTCTTCTCTGCAGTTGTTACTGTGTTGTTTTAAAACCTTTTCTCACATACTATATTAAAATTGAATCTGACATTTTGTCCTAGCGGTCTCTCAAGACACAGATCATAAAAAGTTCATTTTCTACTTTTGTGTATTATAATGGCAGGCTCTTTAATTTTATTTACCTTCCTACTAAATGTTGGATTCCTGTATTCTTTCTTAATTGCACGTTTTTCTTGCTTTCTCTTTTAAGGGGAAAAATATGGATGAGGGAGAAAGAACAAGTAAGATTTTCTCCTTTTGTTTAAAAAAGACAGATTAAACCTTCAAGGCAGGTGTTAGGACGATAGTGTGGTAGTAACTAGAGATTTGAATTTGGTGCTTGCAGCAGAATGCTGCAGGATGCTAAACAAAGTTCTTGCAAACAAGAATGCATGCAGCTACTTCTCTCTCTGTATTTTGAAAAAGTATGTAATCTTTACACAGCAGACTACGGCATCCTAAACCTGAGCTACCCGTATGTAAAAGAGTTCAGGTAAAACTGGGAACCTACCTGCTGCAGTGAGGTCCCATATAGAATCACTGAACGGTTTGGGTTGGAAGGGACCTCAGAGATCATCTAGTTCCAGTCCCCCTGCTGTGGGCAGGGACTCCTTCCACTAGACCAGGTTGCTCAAAGACCTGTCCAACTTGGCCTGGAGCGCTTCCAGGGATGGTAAAACCACAATTCTGTGGACAACAGAGATGTTGCAACACAGAAAGAAATAAAGTAAATTGGTTTGGGCTGCAGCAGTGAGATGTTTTTCTGTATCTAGGCAACCTTTACAATTATTTTGAATATTCCTCGTCATCTGCAGAGCTGACAATAGGTCAACTACTAGTGTAACACCTCTTGCTGTGCCTAGTTAGGACTACTGCTGCTGTTGACCAGTATTAAGTGCTCCTCATTGTTCCAGCAGAACATTTGTCATTTGTTTGGATAATCATGTGACTGAATTCATTCAGGCTCAAGATAAAGCTTCAATTCAAGGCCTTAAACACTAAGCTGCAATTGCATGGTATAGTCCACTGGATTAGAGTTGGCTGTCCTAGAACATTGTCAAATACTTTACCTCTAAACTTCTCATTTGTGTAAAACTTCCTCATGATGCATTGAAGAAAGAAAGGAAAAAGAAGGGGAAACTTTAGTGTTTTGCAGTAAGGTATCTTTAGGACTAAAATTTAAGCTATTGGGACCAATGTAAAGAAAAAAAGGTTTTAATGTAGTGAGTCAATAGAGTTTCAAAATCTTCATTTATTACATTTATTGCATTTAGTATTGCATTTTATAGCATTTCCTACCCAAAACAGCACTCATGTGCCTCAGTGAACATAATCCTCTTGTTTTTGCTTATTAGAATTATGTTCATAGAAGTGTAAAGCTGAAAATCTGGAATACAACACAAAACTGTGATTTTGTAACATTTGCTGCCAAAATCTTGGGAGTTGTTTGCGAGAAATTGTGTGAGGTTTTACCAGTTCTATGTTTAGAAGTATTAATGCTATCACTTTGGAGTTGGCTTTATTTAGATTTTATTTTTACATTAATTTCGTGTCACGTTTAAATTCCTGCATTAACTACACTGAAACTCCATAAGGGAATATTAATTGTCCATTTAACGGCACTGCAATATGCCCGCCATACAAGGATGCCTTAGGTGGCTTAAGTCCAATAGGTCATGTAGCTGTTTGAAGATATGGGAATAAAGCTGTTATAGACAGAGTAGCTGTGGGGTTTTTTTTGTTTTAAAGCATGTCTGGGCTTACATGTCAGAGGACAATCTACTCCTTGATTTTAGTACTAGGTCCTGGTGGGAGCAGAGAAGCAATATCTCATTACCATGAGATAAAATGTTCTCAACTTGGCTTTTTAAAAACAAATTAATCAATTTGTAATTTCTAAATAACAACAACAACAGCAATAATAATACATAAGTTAAAAGGACAATAACAAGCTTTGCTCACTCCTCTGATTTGGCTGTTCTTTGACAACTTGCATTTGACATGTTATGTACCTAGCTGTGCACCTGCTTTTATCTATTTTGTACGGAAGATTTCAAAGGTCCAGAACAATGTGCATTAAAGATAACGTAGTTGATATTGACTTAACAGAAAATGTCGTAATGCTGCACGTGTTAGTGTGCTGGTTTAAAAAAAGAAAAAAAAAAGGCAAGTACAGAGCTCTGCAGTTTAGTTTGTTCTTGACAGCTGAGTTAATGGAGACTTGCATCTTTCTGTAAGTTTTTGCATATCCAACTGCACTGATAATGCTAGATTCCACCACCCACCCTACCCCTTATTGTTTTATGATTTTGCTTCTTTCCCTGTCAATTCAAAGACAGATTTGAACTCAAAGTGTTTGTTTCTCTGCTATACATGGTGTTGAATAAGATTCCAGACTTGCCTGGTTCAGAATTCTAGGCCAAAACTTCATCAGGTCCAATCTGTCATTGCGATTTTTTTTCATGAATGCTACACATGTAATATTGTTTATGATAATTTGTAGTTCAGAAATCCAGAATAATATCTGAATTTCAATGCTGCACATTCCATGCTTTCTTACTGTCTTTATTAACTTCTTAGTGAATGAAATTGCATAGTGAACTGTATAGTTCTTAAAAACAACACAAATAGTTTTTAGTTACTGAAGTGCTTGTGCTCAATTTGAGAAAAATAACCTTAAGAAATAATTAGGTGCATTTTAAAATAGAATTTTTGCCACATCGCAACATGATTCAGGCATCCTACTCAAAAGACTTGACTCAGCAGCTTTTATTGGTGGGAAAGAAGGAAAAAAGGGATAGACTTTGTGTAGGCATGCACATAAAGTTATTGAAGTATTACTTCAAAGCAATTTTTCCACAGAAAAAAGTGACTGGAGAGGTGACATGTACATTCTCATACCCAAAGCCTCCCAAATACTTCTGTATAAGAAAGTCTGCATTATTGTAGTGCCTTCTGTTTCATGACTTTGGGCAAACTACCTTACTGCATTCTGCACTTGAATAGGATAGCCCTCATTACTGCATTGTTGGCTTCTCTTTAAGTACTGTATATGCACTGATAGTAAATACGCTTTTTCTAAAGAGTGTATGGACCAAATCCAATACTTAATGAGGTTAAAGGAAATCTTTGTCTTTGAGTAGGTGTTAAATCTTGCCCTGAAATGCTGGACAAGGACAATGTGGTGTTTGTTTGATAACTTTAATTAATCCAGAATCCAAAATTAACACAGCCATAGTTTCTGGACAGTGCAAGACACTGTGGTCAGCCTTAATGTGACATGCCGCAGTTGCTTACCACGGTGTGGACCCACATCTAGTATGAGCTGGATACTAGGAAGTGGGAAAAGGTTTCCCTTTATTATAGGTATCACTTAAGGGTCATGCCTTCTGTAATCTGTGGTTAATGGCAAAACTTTGCTCCACCTTGTTAGAACAAACAAGGGGGAAAGGAAAGAGTGGAGCAAGAAACGTTTTCTATAAAATGGATATATGTGTAAGAAATACAAAAAGAAATATATCATCATGAAAGCGTAATATAAAAGAAATCAAGAAAGGAGAAAGAACTATATCATCATATCTGTGTTAAATGGCTTGATAAGAAATTGTATACATAGGCCCAGTCGTGACAATATTCGTGTTCATGCAACTAGTAATTAATGACAAAGAACAACTACTTGTGGGAGTTAAAACTGCTGGTGAAAACAGTGAAATCAGCCTACTAATCTGCATGTTTATAAATCCCTGTACAATTGTATAGCATTATAGAGAAAATGAAAGATTTTAAAAACATTCAATGGTAATTTAAGATTGCTTTCTTTTCCTTCCTGTCCCACAGGTACTCTGTGTCTGCGTGTTAACAACAATCTTAGGATGTATATTTGGCCTGAAGCCTAGCTGTTCAAAAGATGGTAAGTAATATGCCTTTTGTTTAGTAATATTTTCCTTTTTTTTTTTCTTTTTGTAAATTAATTTTCATATTACCAGAATGCCACTCTTTCTTGCTGCAAAAGAGGATTGGATGCATTGCTTGAAGCAGTATCAGTTAGATGGGACTTAAAATACCAGAAAATAAACAGAAAATAAACCTCAGGTGTACTCAACACTTGTGTGTACTCACTTGAGAGGTAAACTGATCCTGGTACTTGGTGTCTGATCTGGCAGCTTCCATGTATCCCAGCTGTCACTGTGGTGGTGTCACATGGCTGGCTTTTCTCAGTTCACCATAAAAAAAAACCCCAACCAACCAAAACCTTCTATTTCATGTTGTCCTGGAACATTTGTTTTTCATCTTTTCCAGCAATTATGGGGGGGAAAAAAGTTATTTTTTTTTTACTGGTTAGAATTGTAGCCTGAAAACATTCCTTGTGGAATTCCTATGTCTGTTTTCTGTCCTGAAAAATATGTGGGGTGAAGTTTCTTCAGGTAGAAGGTTATGAAAGATTTTTTTTTTTTTTAAGAAATGAAGCTTCACTTTGTGAACAACTATCCAGAATAATTTCAAAGTTGATCTGTTGAACATTGATTTTGAACTAAGATTCAGATTATTGATTTTCCACTAGAATATATGTAGTATTTTTCTCATTTTATTACAGCTTTGCAACATTGACTGATTAGTATCTCATTTTCCTAATATCACACACCTTAAGATTATTGAGGAGCCAGATGGTGAAGAATTTACCTCGCTCCCTTTTGGTGATTGCACAGGATTAGACCAACTACTTAAGTTTTGTTAATGCTTCACATCAACCAGTTTCTAGTCTGGTGTTTCTTTTTTTTTTTTTTTTTTTTTTTTTTTTTTTTTTTAATTCCCCTACCCCAGCAACTCCAGTCTAGTGGAAGAATGCTATGTCTTTTTTTCACATTAAAATGGGAGAAAAAAAAAACAAAACAGTGAGCAATACACTTAAGTTAGTATCTCTTGTGACTGCTTTGGAACAACCCTTTTTATGTCTTGAGATAGCACCTTCATGGTACAGTGGGATGCAGAACTGGGGCTTCTTCAGTTCTTCCTCCCTGGGGCATGGGAGAGTTGCAAGCATAGGCAATTCAGTCTAGATTCTAATTAGTGTTTGATTATTTATAGTTTTCAGACATAAAAATGAAGATTAGCATTCTCTGCAGAAGCATTTCATTGTCTAGGGCACCCACAGTGAAAACATCCTCCAACAGATTCTCCATTTTCTGAGTGACTGTAGTCAAATATTCCAGTGATACAGAAAGGCAAGGACAGTCACAACTGGAATTGTAGTCTTTTGTTTCACTTTTTTCTGCCAGTAATGAAACGCCATGTTCCTGCTAAAACAGAACAGAATCCTTTGTTCAATATGATGAAAAATATTTTTGTTCAGTAAGAGAAAATATTCAGTTGGGTCAAGACTTTCCTTTGGCTGTCACTGTTTTTGCAGCCACCCTGTAAGTTTGGAATGACCAACTGTGTCATCTCGCAAACTGAATGCATTGATTTTTTTTGCATGTTGACTGATTTGGGCTCAGCCACTGACATCTAACACTGTCCAACATTACAGTGAAAACCTGCAAAGGTCGTTGCTTTGAAAGGACCTTTGGAAGCTGCCGTTGTGATAAAGATTGTGTCAAGCTTGGAAACTGCTGCTTAGATTACCAGGAAACATGTATAGAACCAGGTAAGGATGAAAAGGTAATCCAGGTTATGACTGTGGGAGCAATCTCTCCTGTTCTGTGACAAGAGACAGCATATGTGAATACTGCTGTGGTCAGGATTTCTTTCAGTTGGGCTATGAGTGCAAAGGAGGTGCTACTGAACAGCAGAGTCTAGGTTCTGATGCCGGTTCTAGGTTCTGATGCCGGTTCTAGGTTCTGATGCCGGTTCTAGGTTCTGATGCCGGTTCTAGGTTCTGATGCCGGTTCTAGGTTCTGATGCCAGTGATCTCCCTCTCTTTGTGTTCCTTCCATTGCATTCCTGAGTGGAGTTGCAGTGGGGATAGGGTTGCTGGGGACTCCTGTGGAAACATCAGGGCTTTGTACAGCTGCTGTTTTACACAAACAAAGATTGTTTTTTTGGCCAGCTGGACTACCCAGGAGCTGACATAGCCACTATAATGGCTTTACCATAGCTCTCCTGTGAAGAGAGAGGCTACAACAGACTGTGCTGCTGCCCTCCCCCTTGGAAAGAGGAGGAATAACTGCAACTTGAGGTCTCAGCCAGCTTTTTGTTCTTTGTCTGCTGGTGAGAGAACAGTGACCTGCATTGTCCCCGGCATCAGGGACAACTCCTACATTCTCAGGCAAGACCAGAATAGAAGTGCATTCTGCATATTGTATTTTTCTGTCATTGCCTGCGTGAAAAAAGGGGAAGGACAGAGCAGCTCTGTAAAAGCTGCCATCTCTCCTTACCCAGCTATTCAGGCCCTTTGCCTCGTTACAGCCCAGCCTGAGTGTGAAGCAACGGTCATGAGCATGAATCAAGGCAGGATGACAAAACAGATTGCAATATGAGTAGCAGTTGTCATGATTTGCCAGAAAGAAAAGGCCAGATAGGCAAAGGTGTGAAAAATACCTTGAAGAATTTTTACAGGAAGTTCTTAGTGCAGGTGGAACACTAAGGGCAAAACTTGACTGCTTTCTCTACTTTTACCTTAATTTTGCCTTCATGCTTCAAATGCAGCATTCTTTTCAGATAACTGTTTTTCTTCTTGCTCCTCTTTACATGTATTTGATTAATTTCTGGGTAAGACAACAGTGATAAATTTAGAATTCTAATGTGTACTTTGAAAATGATTAAACTAGGCACAAATCTCTACTTCAACTGACTGCTATTGAAAGGCCATCTCATTTGCCTAGAGCTTTTTGTTTATATATACAAAGTTGCATATATAGTTGATATATATATATAGTTGCATAGAGTTTACTCTGCTGTGTTTCATTACATCATTTTCCCTCAGTTAAAAAAATTCTTTAAAAACAAACTGGACAGTCTGTCTTAGCACTAAGAATATGAATGAACTGATTTGTGGTGGTGGTTTTTTTTGTTTGTTTGTTTGTTTTTGTTTGTTTGTGTTTTTTAAATTAGCCTTAACATCAGTGGAGAATCAAATTCTAATTTCCCAGTGTAACTAGAACCATAATAGATTCTTCCCCTTCTCTCACAGAAGTAAAGATCTATTGATATTAGTGGAGTTACTGAAGTTCAGTATCCTGAAAGTGAGATTAACCTCTGACAATGCCTTTAGGGATTTCTAATTGCTAGTCATGTGTGAAGATCATTGAGTGTCCTCTGTTCAAATATTTAGATTTGACTTCCATGTCTCTGTTAAGAGCTTCACGTAAATATTCACTCAGCTGGTAAATTCATTCATGCTTATCCTCATTGAATGTAACGGATCTGCTTGTATTTACAACTGATAACAAAATCATAGTATCATAGAATATGCTTAACGGGAAGGGACCTATCAGGATCAAGTCCAACTCCTGGCCCTGCATAGGATACTCCAAGAATCATGCTATGTACCTGAAAGCATTGTCCAAATGCTTCTTTAACTCAGACAGGGTGCTTCTATTTTCCAAAGCGCCAAAGTTTGCAATACTATCCATGAGTGAGAACTCAAGACTGTTTTCCAGTGAGTAGACATTTGAGACTTAACTTTACACTTGATTTGTTAGTTCTGCACTTACAACATTGTGTAAGTCATTGTGCTGTCCTTCTCTCTCATCTTTTTTTTAGCCCACATATGGACCTGCAATAAATTCAGGTGTGGAGAAAAGAGGCGACCAGAATATCATTGTTCCTGTTCAGATGACTGTGTGGAAAACGAAGATTGCTGTGTCAATTATCAAGCTGTTTGTAAAGGTAAATATCCCCAACTAATTCCTATAGTCTTTCATATGTACCTGAAATTATATGAAAGGAGTAAGGACTCTAGAAACATCCAGTAAAATAAAAAAAATCTTACATTTATCAGTAAGAATGTACTGTCTTAAAAAATAAATTGCGCTCGTTTGTTTTAAGGAGAGGCAAGCTGGGTTGAAGAAGAGTGTGAGGACATTACTGAACCTCAGTGTCCAAAAGGGTGAGGAAATTGTATATTTGCATAGCTCTGCTCTTTGCTTGCATTTAATTTTTGTGATTATTTTCCCTGCTGTGCCTTCCTGGGATTTGCTTGCCTTTCATACGTACAGTAAGAGCAGCTGCCAGACAGAAGGACACCTGTTCAGCCAGCATTTGATGTGCTTACTAACAGACCAAGTTGCTCTCTCCCAGCAGCACTCGTGTATCCCAGCACTTGCTTGACTTGTAAGACGTGCCTGTTTCTCAACCCTGCTGTCTCTCACAGATGTGTGTGATCTGGGCAACTTTGCTGTGTTGCCAACCTTATTGTTGACCTACATGTGCTCCGATACCTACTATCCCAAACATTTTGGGACTCATCCAGCAATCTCAGGCTCCTAAGACTGCCTCTCTCCCTGGTCACTTAGAAAGACCTCCTCACTAGCTTATGTTTTACAGCCCTAGAGCTGCAAAATGTGCAAAGATCGCTGTTCCAGTTTCACCAGCAGCGGGACAGCATTACTTGCAAGCTGTCTGAACTGCTTTCTTTAAAAGGTGTAAAATACCATGGATCCTTGTATTCTCTGGCTCAGCTCCACACTGGTTCCACTCATGCAGTTTATGTGTAAACTGTGTGAGGAATGACTTGTGGTTTATGGCATTAGCACTCAGGCTCAAATAGTACAGCAAAACTCCCAGGCAGAGAAAAAAAGCCTGTATTTCTTGTACTGTTTTTGCTGTAGGATCTTCAAATTAACTTAATAGCTAAAGTTGACTATAAACTATGATTGTATGTCTAAGCTATTTATAGAAGTGACTTAAATGTTCTTGATTACAATGTGCTCTACTGGTAAATAGTTGGTAGATATGTTGTGGGATATGCTAAATTAAATTGTGTTCTTGACTGACAAGTATCAAAAAATCAGACCTATTATCATTTTGAAGTTATGGTGTGCAGGGGATATTTCTAGTAAAGTAAAAACATCTTATTTTGTTATGTCATTACTTTTTTGACTTCAGATATTTAAATCATACTGTATTTATTCACTGGAGTTATAATACTGTCAAAGTACATTTTCTTTTGGAATATTTTATGCCAGTTGATATACTCTTCATTCTGAGCAGTAACAAATGCTGACAATTCACAACCTTTACCAGGACAGAAAATGGAGCTTCTGTCCAGCTTGTAGTCCAAGTCCCTAATAACCCCTTATAGAAGAAGGTGATAGCCAGGTGATTCTTGAAGATTTTGTCATTTCTGAGCTCAGGAACCATTTGAGACTGTGTGTTGGGAACTGACTCTAGGATGCTAGTTTCCCTAATGCAAGGTTAGGAAGTCTTGCCCCCGAAAGGTTAGTAAACAAGCAATAGCCTTCTACAGATCCACAGTCAAAGTTAATGACGCAAATGCAATAGAACAGCTCCTGTTGGTTAACTTGTTTTTTAGGGTTTTTTGTTTTCTTTTTCTGTTCAGTGTATGAAAGAGTTACATAGTCACTCTACTAAAATTGTTTTAATCCTGGCAAACCCAAAATGTTGCAATAAGACCCAGCCCAGGAAAGGGTGATGTGTGGTCAAAGTGTTGACTGAAGGCTCATCTCAAACTATTAGCACACAAGCCTCTCCCAGAACTAACAGCTCTGTAAACAATCCACTTCTTCCTATGGTGTGGTAGGCAGGTGACTTTAGTGCAGTACTCATTTTAAGACCTCAGGATATCAATTCCGATTCTGAGTGTATTAACACAGCATGTTTTGTGGCTTCAAATGACTGGTTTTATTCTTCTTTCCTTTTGGCTGGGCTTGTTCTTGTAGTGCAGAGCAGAGAGAACATGATGCAGTGTTCAGTGAGGTGCTTAATCTGAGAAATCCTGCTGACTTCAATGAGGTTTGTCAACTGCTTAAAATGAGTACACAGCTAAGTCTTTCCAAGATGAGGTTCTACGTTATTTAATAGGGTTATAAATGTAATGAGCTGTGAGATCTCGGGTGTGATCTACTGCTTAAAATTAAGTACACACCTAAGTCTTTCCAAGAGTAGGGTTTATGTTATTTAATAGGGTTATAAAGTTAATGAGCTGTGAGATCTCAGGAGTGATCTAGTCCTTCCCACTGTTCTAGGAGTAAAATAATACTCTGAGAATTCAAACCTATTTAAGCAGTTTAACCTAATGCTTAGCTAGGTGGCTTTACTGATAATTTTTCCTGTCTTTTTGTCCTGGTGTGTTTTGCTGTACTTTAAGCCTGTATCTGTGTGTTCTATCTTCACTGAGCTGGAAGAATAGCTGATTCCTTTCTTCTTTGCTGATCTCTCTGTACCTTAAGGTTGCTATTGTGCCTCCTGTTGAGGCTTTATGTACATTTAGTGGAAAAGAAAGCTTTTC
>NW_020955735.1:358663-406214 GCF_003031625.1 Empidonax traillii | reverse complement strand
TTTTTTTAAATTATGGCCTAGCCTGCCTGCAATAAGGCAGGTCAACTTGGCAAAGTGTTCTTTGGTTCTGGGCTCTTGATTATCCAACCCTGTGGACCTACTAGACCACAGTAGACCTGTGTTGCCTGCATTATGTTTCCATAGAAGCAGGTTTATAGGAGGGGATAATTGCTACTGCATTTCCTTCAATTTGGAGTCAGGATGTGACTGTGGTGTACCTATTTATCCAAGAGCTGTTAAACATGCTTGTCATACTGTTTGAACACAGCCAGCATGAATCACTGACAGGACCAAAACTTGAGCCTCCCAGGCTTGCTTGCTCATGGTACCGCAATTCTGAAGTAGCAAGTGCAGTCTTGGCTACTGGCAGGAAAAAGTCATGGAGATTGCTGATAGACCTTGGAATTGAGCTCATATCAGTTTGTCTGGGCATTTTACTGGAGCTGTTCTGAAGACTGCAGTTTATCATGGTCTGTCATGCTTTGCTTCTCTGAGCACCAGGGAGATCACTAACTATATGAGTTTTGGCATGTGTAGAGCATACAAGAAGTGAAATGGCCAACCACCTCTTTGTGGCAATGGTCTGTTTTGCCAAATATAATTTTACACGTGCGAAGGGGCCAGTAGCTAGATTTGCAGGCAACCAAAACATGTATTTAACAGTTGGTTTACTTGCAAATGCCAAACCAGAAACAGTTGCGTAAAGTCCCTTTCTAAGGAGTTGTTTTAGATTTGGTGGGGTTTTCTGTTTGGGCCTTTTTTTTTTTTTTTTTTTTAAGTTAGACTTGTTGGTAAGTAATGTTGAGTCTTTGCCTCAAAGTTCATCTTCTATTGCAGGGAACTTTGTAGTGAAGATTTTTAGACCTCTGCATTTGAGTGAATCAATTTATTGAGCAAGAGGGAGATGGAGAAGGTATTTGCAAAAGGTGCAGAGATCAGAATCTTTGGTGCAAAAAATACTTGTAGTATTGGGCAAATGTAGCACATAATGTTTCCCTACTCTGTTCTGCCAAAGGGCTTTAGTCTTGGTCTGAAAATCACTAATTTCTTGTTCCCAACTAGTTGCCCCTACTAGATTTTCAAAAGATGATACTAAATGTGCCATATAAATTAAAAATCAGGATACAAACATGCATCTCAGAAATGCAACTAAATATTTTGTTCTGTCTGGGGTGTAGGGTGGGCTATGTAATGGTTCTGAGTAACGAAATCCTTTTGGCTGAACTGTTATCCAAATTGTTGATTAAAATTTTTTTAAGATAGAAATGTTTTGGTTGCTTGACTAATCTTTAGCTTAATACAGCCACATTTGTTTAATGGACTTAAGGCTTATAAATGTTTCACTTGTAAATGCTTGGATTTTTTGTGGAGTACCACACTAAAGAAATTGTAAACACTTTATAAATAATATTTGTCTTCCATGGTCCCTGTTTTATTTTGGGAAGCTAAAGTGCAACAAAGTTATTCATTTTACCGATTGCAAACATAAAAAGGAAACATGAGCTTGCAATTGACATGTAAAATATATTAAATTCTTTTATGGGGATCTGCATTTGCAGTAGTTATTGTTGCACTGCTGTGGGTCTTCTTTTTTTTTTCTTTTGCCTCGTGTGCTCATATCTATAGGTCAAACCTAGGGTATGTTTTCTTCAGGGAAGAAGTTACTGATGACTATTCCTGTCTGTGATGCAATGTTTTAAGTACTTACAGTTGGAGAGAAATTGTTTGAACAGGGCTGAAGCTGGGAACAAGTCAAGACTAGAAAACATAGGTCCTGTGGAGACGGGAATGGCAGATTTTATTTTAGCTTGTTCCAGTGAAATCAGTTTCTGAATTTATCTGTCAAGTTCCAGACGGAAATACTGTTACATTGTTTCCAGTCACAGGACCACCTTGAGTTTGGAGATTGGTAGTACTTCTGGTATAGTAAGCAAGTTCTTCTTGGTTGAATAATCTTTATGAGATGAAAGGAAAAATGTGTGTTATAGTTGCTGATTTAACATACCCTGTACATTAGACTTGCTTACAGTTTTGTGTACTGTAGAAAAAAATCCTTTTTTTTTTTCAGCTGGATTACAAGTTGTTCAGGAGTAGAGTGAATAAAGGAAACTCATGGCTTCACAATGCCGTATTTCTTTCCCTGCTCTTACCTTCGGGTGGGAAAGTGGGGTTGGAGAGACTGAGTGATGCTCCAGTGGGACTGATTTCAAGATAAGGAGTATCAAACCCACCAGATGGATTACCTGAGCATCTCATATTATGGGTGTGTTTGAAATCAGACCTTGTCATGACTTTTCTGTACACGCCCTACTGCATTCCTCAGTGTCTTTGTGTAAAACTGCTATGCCAGCCTACAAGCAGAGGGACCACACAGCTTGTCTGGTCACCACTGTGCCAACCTGCAAACCTTCCTGCTTAGGACAACTTACTTCCTTGGTCTGGTTTATAGCCCCATAATGAACATTCCAACTATCTGGGGGAAACTTTCTTGAAATAAGTGATAGGAAATTATTTCTCAGAGTCTGTCTTTTAATATTCAATTTCTGTTTGTTCAGATTTACCAAGTCTCCAGTGTTATTATTTTCATTGGATGGCTTCAGAGCAGAATATTTGCAGACTTGGGGTGGACTTCTACCTGTTATTAGCAAATTACGTGAGTAGTTTATTTGTCTAAGAAATATTATGATGTGTTACCTGAAAAATCCATAGATGCCACTATGCTTACTCTTTAAAATCCTTGCCCTAAATAACAACCATGCACAGAGGACTTGAGATGTGGCAGAGTGTAAGGGCAGAAAGAGAGAGGGCATGAGGAAAAGGCCCTTTGGATTTTTAGTGAAATCTTATAAATTATTAGGTAGCCCTGTTATATTTAGGAGGTGGATGTTTTTTGCTGAGAGCTTCCTTTATTTCTTCAAAATAGAAATAGTCCCTTTTTACTCTATAATGTATATCATCTCATATTTAGGTGGAATGGTTGGAAAATGGAAAGCAAGGTAGAAAGCATTTTGATTATATTTGAAAAAGAACACAGAGAAGGAAGAGATTAAGAACAGATGATATAGAAGGCCTAGTAGAAATTTGATGAATCCAAGAAAAAATTCATTTAACAAACATTTCTAGAAGAAGTGAGACACTCAGCAGTACATTTTTATTCCCTAACTTTTATAGTGTCTTAGTTTTGTAGGCCTAAGTAACTTTAGTTACTTTTCCTGTTTCTGTTTTGGCTGTGGTCTGTAAAGAACTGATGGTATTTCTTGTCTGAAAAATATGCCAATTTTCTTGACTTCATAAATTACTACCTGGGGTGCCTGGTTTCAGTTTGACTAAAAATAAGTCAGTAAAAATACTTGCTTTTTTATACAGTGGTTGTCACAACTTGATATGTTCCAGAAGATAACAATTTACAGATGTATTTGAGGGTGGTTTATTTTTTTTTTTTTTTACCTCATTTTGTTCCATGTTAGCATAAAATAAGACATTTGAAAAGTTCACTTTTTTTTATGACTGCATCTAATGAAAACTGGAGAAGTCTTCTTGGGCATTGCTAGGAGAAGCTGGCTATTAAAAATTATTATAGCTCTGCCCAAGAGACAAGTTAAGCAGTGCCACAAAGCATCTGTGGGACTTCCAGTCTGTGATATCCACTTCTGTGTGTAAAGTTTCTTCATTCTTTGGTCTGGATAGGCTACAGTGCAACTTCTCTCGTTGACTTCTATAGTAATCTTGTATTTTTCATGATAAATTCTGACCACTAAGAAAGACAAATATTTTACCATCTTCATCAAAGTCACTTCACTTCTCCAGAACTATAGTGTTTTTGATGAGTTTTAAAGGATTCTAATATCAGAATGCCTAATAATACATGTTTTATACACAATAAAATTAGGAATAGTCTGGGAGGAAATATTTCTGCATTACGTTTACAGTTCTAAATTACTCTGCAGCATTTTTTGGCAATATGCTAGAAGGCTTTTACGATAGAGTATACTACAGAATCTTCAGGTTTCTCCTTTTTCCCCTCATCGTAATGTGGTGGATGAAATGCTCAGATAAGGCAAATAATCTTCGGTAAGAGAAAAATAGTCTCATTAATGAAAATTGGTGTCACTGAGGTGTGAACCCAAGCGTAGCCTTACTGTGTCATATGGTGTTAAAAGAAGACATTTTCACATGCTTCTGTGTGATATTGCAAGTTTGAGATAAATCATCCTTTTGTCTTAAATTGTCTTTAACTAAGGCAACAAGCCAAAAAGAGTAAAGATAACCCTTATGGAAATTCCCAGCAAAAAACCCCTAGGATTTTTGGCAAAATTTTTCCAGGTGTGTTTTTCTCTTTTGAAAGAGACAAAACAAAAAATCAACCTCTCCACCCACCCCCAATAAAAAACTATGATTTTGGAAAACAACCTCAAAAACAAACTTAGAAACGGTTGAAATGTGTTAAGTGTGTTGCAGTAATAAAAAACATACAAGTGATGATTTGTTACTACAGAACTAAGTGTGGGAGGGGATGTCTATGTGACTTGAGAAGATTTATTTTTCTGGCTTGTCTTCTTTTTATGTTGATTAGCTCAAATTGATTATTTCAACTGAAATGTAATCCAAGCCTCAATTCAATGAGTTGAAGTGCCTTGATGCAACACATTTTGTTATTAAATCTTTCATTTCTATTTTATTTATGTTATATGTAATTACCCATAGTCATAGTGAAGGTGACGGTCCAGTGGTGTTTCTTCTGTAGGCTCATTACTTTTGCTTCTTTAGGTTCTGTTGAAGCAATTTGGGTTATCCCATGGCATTTTTTAAGTTGTTAATGAAGGCTTTTTCTTTTTCTTTTCTTTCTGAAAACTGAGGCCCATACATTTGCCCATGGAAATTTATACCCCTTAAATAAGGTTTTGGCCTGGCTAATGACTCTTCATACTAGCAAATACAGTACACTAATCTCTTTTAAATCATATGATTTTATATCAAGATAAAGAAAGCTTTGAATTTCATTCTAGAATAAGAGCTTATTTTTAAAATATAAAAACCCCACAAAAAAAGAAAAAGAGACTACAAAATAAGTAGTGATTTGACAGGTGACTGAGAGACCTAGGGCACCACTGTGCCAGTGACCACTTAATCTCTGGGAGCATTCAGGGTTAAAGTAGCTAGTTGGTCTCAAACTGCAGACTGCACTTACTGCATACCAGGACAACTTTGAAGGGTGTGATTTCTTTGATTATTCATTCTTATCTATGCATGCTTTTCACAAAGACTCTAGGTTTTTCTCATGTGACCATTGCAGTCAGTGATTAGGAATATATAAAATTCGTGTTAATAGCTATTTAGTCAGCTTGTAAATGAACAAAGAATAAAAACTTTCTGTAAATATGTTTTTTGTTTGTTTGTTTTTTTGTTTTTAATAGGACTATGTATTCATGAGAGAAACTTGCAAGATTTTTATTTCTGTAATTTTGCTGATTTTCTTTCTTCCTCCCTCTAGAGAAATGTGGAACATACACTTCCAGTATGAGACCAGTGTACCCTTCCAAAACCTTTCCCAACCATTACTCCATTGTCACAGTAAGAATTCCTGTATATTATGTTTCCGCGGTGAAGAGATGGTTCACTATCAAGTTGTCTCCAAGGGAGTAGTATATTTTTGATGGATTATTAAAATAATAGTATTTCCCTTCAGAATAGGAAAATGTGTATATCATTATATAACACTACAGCTAAGTGGCCAGATCTAATGTAAGTAAATCAAATCCTTCTAAGGGTAGCTGTGAGAATTCCCATACAGTGAAACATTGCATGACTTTATAACTCCTCATTTGTGTAAATATTTCCACTAATTTGCAGCTCACTCTCTTGGAGTGGGAGCAGTCTGACTCCTTTATATTGCCAGCCTTATTCCACTTCTTTAAGGTAGTTTGGCATGATGCAAAGTAGAGTATGAAATGAGAGCTTTGAGCATCATACTGATGCTGACTCTGTGATGGACTGTACCCAAGACTGCATAGAAATGTCACAGCACTGATCTCGCAAATTTATCACCTCCTGCATATGGAAAGAAAAATGGAGGTTTTTAACACCAAACGCAGGGTTGGAATCAAGGAGATCCTTTTTAATTTCGTCATGCCAGAACTAAAATTCAATCAAATACTAGGATCTGCACTTCCTGTCTCGTCTCTCTAGTTTGTCTGGACGTTTGCTAAGTGAGGAGCACAGGTTCAGGAGTAAGATGCTTAATTGTGCAGTCCTTGAAAATATCCACGATTGAATATGCAACTAAGAGGCATTAAGCATGCTCTGCAGCCGTGTGAGGTGTACTGTACAGAACTTTGCCTCAACTCACCATTCTTGTGAAAAGTAGCAGGATGCTAATGGTGGTGGTGTTTTATCCTTTATAAATGTAAAAAGGAGCTAGTCTGCTTAAAGGCAGAGCACAAGGTCTCCTAAAACTACCCAAGAACTGGTGCTCCTGAGCACCTCCTTCCTTTCTCATGTAATGGGTATCCCAGCTAGAGCTTTTGCTCATGTGATGGAGATCCAGCATAGGTAATTGCTTTGTCTTTGATACTAAAGATACAGCAAATATGTGAGCTCATAAGGTGTCTTTCAATTTGTTCCCAGAAGAAATTGCTGGCCTATTTTTTTTCTTTTCATCTCACTCAGAAGCAATTAAGAATTGAAAGGTAGGGCTTGCAAACCGTGGAACACGATTGTGTAAAATTTAGGTCTTGAGGTACTAGTGGAGTAGAAGTCACATACAGAGTATTCCATGGATATACTTGTCTAGAAGACATGTTTGTGCATCCAGAAGGTTCTTTTTCTTTATAACATTGCAGTAAGGTATACTCTCAATTACAGGGGCTGTATCCTGAATCTCATGGTATAATTGATAACAAGATGTATGACCCAAACAGAAATGCATCCTTCACCCTTAAAAGTGAGGAGAAGTTTAATCCACAGTGGTACCAAGGGCAGCCTGTAAGTATTCATACTCTCCTGAGAATGATGTTGAAAGAGTACAGAGGGTACTTCTAAGTCAGCCAAGAAGTGTTACTCAGCATAATTACGAATTGCCATAGGAGAGCTCCAAAATAACAAATGAAACAAAATGTAACAGATTTTGTTGCACTTAAATGGACTTTTCCCTGAGGAGAATGATAGCTTAAAATAACTAATAGAGATACCAGATCTTGTCCTGTTTTTAATATGAGTGGGCTTGCACTTAACTTCTCTGAGGAAATCGACAGATCAGTTAGTTTTAGTAATAAGAATCTTTAATAAAGGTTTATGCTCTGAATAAATTACTACTAAGTCTAAAGACGTAGTTCTAAAAGAAATTATTTCGGTTCAGTCATACACCTATGCAAAACTGCTGAGACTCCCTTCAAAATGAAGTGGCATGGAAAAGTTTGGGTGAGTGCTAGCCTGAAGAATAGCAAGGGACCAGATGCAACTATTTACTAATGCAGGGAAGACTAGGTTGTTTGTGTGGGTGTTTTTTTGTTTGCTTGTTTGTTTTGTTTTTGTTTGGGTTTTTTTGGTGTGTGTTTTGGTTTTTGGTTTTTTTTTTTGTTTGTTTGTTTGTTTGTTTTTTTCTTATGGAAAGAACAAACTGGTGTAGACTTTGCAGGCTACTGAGAGTGATATGAATCAAGCTGAAAATATGCACAAGGCATAAATCTGTAAATCATGGGGATCAGCAGTAAAACCAGAACTGATGGAAGTGTTGCTTCCATATGTCAAGAGCACGTGGGATGTAGGTCCTTGGAATATTCACACCCCTTATTGTGTCACTGTTCTTGAGACATTTCACCTCCCTAGCGTTCAGCCATGGGTCTACCGTTTCATTTCTACTAAGGGTTCCTACTCTTGTCCTGACTCCGCCTGGTGTAGCAGCAGAAGGGATGTGAGTGTCTGCAAAAAGGAATCAGGCTACAAGGTGTATCTGGGCTGCAGATAGCGGTGACCTGCGAGATTGATTGGAGTGTTCCACTTAAAGTTTTAGGTTTAGGTCTTGCTGAAGGGTGCAAGGTTGGTGAGGGTGGCAGTGGGTCTGTCAGCTACTCAGCTAATTCAGTGACCTGCCCTAATGACAGCAAATGTTCTCCTGCAGATTTGGCTGACGGCTATGTACCAGGGTCTGGAAGCGGGTACCTTCTTTTGGCCTGGGTCAGACGTAGCAGTCAACGGAACATTTCCAAGCCTGTATAAAATATACAATAGGTATGTAAATGCCTGTGTCTTGGATGAATATTTGATTTTAACTTTTATAATGGGACAGATGCCAGAGAAAGCATAACTTTTTTTCCTGGTTTCTAAATAGTTGTATGCAACATGGAAAAGAAAGCTAAAATTCAGGTAATTTTGTTTCAGTATAGAGTCTTTGTCTAATAATCTTTTCATTTCTCAGCAAATGTTTTAAAGGTATTAATAAAAACTTTTTGTGGGTGTGTAGAGTATTTCAATCCAAACTGTTCATACAGTGAGTGGATCAGGTCTTGGTGGGACACTGTTCATGACCACTGAAGTTTTACTCTTGACTGTGATAAACTATTCCAATTTAAAATTATTTTAATTGCAAAATTTGAAAATATTGCACAGTAAGGCAGTCATATTTTAGTCAGTGATTGCTCTTCACTGCAATTGAATGTTTTCTGCTTTATGAAGAGATTTATCACCATTTAATAATCTCAAATCTTACCCAAGAAATCAGTCTTCTTATTTCTATCTTCCTATGATTGCTTTCTCTTTGTACACCCTTCATATAGGATGGAAAATTTGGTTCTTGTCTTACTACCTACATATTTTCCCTAGGAACTGGTACATTGTTACTTGAATTTGTGTTAAGTAGCTGAATACTAGTTTTATGGATGCCTCACATTGTTAAAGGTCTACTTTAGTAATTGATATAGAAGATCTACTTTGTGACATAATATGAGAACTTGTCTTCAACCTCTTTAAACATAAAAAAATCCCCAACCCTAGCCTTAAACCAAAGATTTTTCGTTAACATAATACAGGAATGGAAACCTACATATGACTTTGCCCCTCGAAGCCGATTATTCACTTTGTATAATAAACACAAGCAGTACTGAGAGGTTTACTCTAATTGTATTGCAATCAATGGGGACTATACTCAATGGAGCTTTAGATCAGACCGTAAACTCCTGTAGAGTCACAGGCAATTAGCATGGATAAATTTGCATCCTGTTAAATAGCACTTAATGAATTAATTTTTTTATTTTTTGCTAAAATACACTGACTTTTTGTAAGGTATGGCTGAAAGTTTTTAGCTCTTGGAAATACACGGTTGGTTGATACTGTATTATTCTAATACAGATCAATCCCCTTTGAAGAAAGAGTGATAACTGTTCTTCGCTGGCTGCAGTTACCTGAAGATGAAAGGTAGGTATACAATTGCAAGTGTAAGTTCCTGTTAGAGTGGAATATCTTATCCATTATTCTGATAATGTTAAAATATTATTTAATGCCTGTTTCTTTGACTGAAAGCTTTTTATTTGAAGTTGCATTTCTCTGTTTCACTTTAATATGTTTTTCGTCTGAATGACAGCATTCTTTCCAATATTTTATCTCCATTGTTGAAATATAATCTCTTCAAACTGTCTCAACATGTATGTAAAATATTACATTTTTGGTACTGTTTGATATAGACCACACTTTTACACTCTGTATTTAGAAGAACCAGATTCCTCGGGCCATAAATTTGGACCAGTAAGCAGCGGAGTAAGTAGTTTTGTAGTTTCTTAAATTTTTTTTTTTTTTTTAATTTGAAGCTTTTCTCTGACTCTATAATTTCCATACTTCAAGTTAAATAAACCAAGATTGTATGAAGTATGCTTATTAGGAAAAAAAATGGTGAATAGACAGCCCATCCATAATTAACACTGATTTAAAGTATATAATAAAATTAGACTTACTAAACAGACTGTTTATTTTCTTTATTTTGATGACTTTTAAATTACCAAAGCATGTTTGGGTATGTCTTGTATGTTGTTTTATCTGCTCCTACTAATGGTTTATGTTGATTTTTGATGGGAGGGAGGAATGGGGAAATAAAATTTGTAGATTTTCAACTTAGCAAGAACTGAGGGTTTCATAGCAATGTCTGTGTTTTGGTGGTTAGGTATTTCTGTTGTAATGGTCATTCATTTCCCCCAGTCTCTGTGCTAAGATTTAGATGAATATTGATCTTATTTCACTGCAGTTATATTTTATGCCTTTTCTGAAAGAGGCAGATAAAAGTAACATTCACCCCATCACTGTTTGTGATTTATTGTATAAATAAGAAGTCTTTGGGACTGCTACTGTTTTCAAAAGTATTAAATAGCTTTACTTTTTCACAAACCAAAGTGAAAAATGCAAATCAAAAAGCTCTTGGAAATTCAGGAACTTTGTAAAATTTTCTCATCTTGAATGGTGAGGAAGTTTGGGCATCATAACTAGGTATTTAACTTCAGTGGTGGCAAGAGTAAGAAGATATTGAAGAGTGGTTACTCTTCATGTAACAAAGTAGCAGACATAACTGGAATTGGACTATAGGGAAGGTGTTTTAATTGGCTATCTTTTCCTTTGGTTAATAAGGGGATTTAAAGTTCTGTATGTCAGGAATACTGTGGAGAGAAAGACCCTGAGGGTTTGTATATAGTCTCTACAATAGTATCTCATCTTTGTTTGCACAAAGCAAGACTGTTTATACAAGTAATGAGTTCAATGAGGTAACAGAATTACCTCATTTTAAAATACTTTTTTTTTGTACTTAGCAAGTATTCAAAAGTAGCTCCTGTGCTGTGCCTTTGCAAGTGAGCTTGGACACCAGACGCCTGGTCACAAATAGTGCTACACTGGTAGCTCATTCTTTGGCTTTTTCAGTTTTTTTAAACTAGTTTGAAAAGATGTTAGTCTGGGAGCACAGTTTCAAGGACAGTTTGCTCCGAGGTCTCTCCCAACAGGCATTTTGAGGAAGAGTGCTGCAGGCTTGGCTTCCTGTATTCTATTCAGTACATCAGATCTGCACCTGTTGTGCAGGCATTCCCTGTTGTCCTTGGTTGTGCTCCTTGTAATGCAACAAGCATCCTCCATTTCATACTTTTAAACCACTGTCACTGCATTTTTTTGTTGTTGTTGTTGTTTTTTCTGTTTTTCTTTTTAAGCATCTGCAACTGAAATAACACATAAAAATGTGTAGCTGTGTCATTGTATAGTGTGGGGTGCATGAAAAAATTGGATTAAGAGCTGTATAGGTAGATATAGCCAGTCTTCTGTAGATGGAGGCAACTCTGAACAGTGCAGGTGATAGGCGGTCTGCAGACTCTCATTTTTATTTAGCTGTATTTAACAGCATTTTAAACACTTACTTTACATTCCTATTTTTGTTCTGCAGGTCATTACGGCATTACAGAGAGTGGACAACATAGTAGGGATGCTGATGGATGGTCTAAAGCAAATGAACTTGCATAAATGCCTGAATATTATTTTTGTATCAGATCATGGTAAATTTGATTTTATGAAATATATCAGAACTTTTGAAGAACTGTTTTTATAAAGTAATATCCTGAGTTTATACTTGTATGTTTCTGACAAGATTAACAAAGCAACTAATACCTATAAAATATGTTTTATATTATTAAGATGGTATAAGAGATAAGCAGTATAAGTAAAAATTAGACTCTTCTATGAGAGGTGAAGAAATGGAGAATATAGGGGGGATTAAATAGTTTTCATATTTTACTTCTAATTCTTTTTGTGACTATTATCAGATGATAAAAGAAATAGGATAAAAAAAGTGAACTGTAAAAAGTAGATTTCATTTTATTCTTTTAACTACACTGCACAGCAACAGTTTGCAAATTGCTGAAGAAGCAAAAATATAAACCATATCTTCCTTTCAGTTATCAGTTCCTTCATTATTAGAAGGCTTTAAATACAAAACTTTGATTTATTTCTGCAATAGCTTTTATGTATATCTGGAATTCTTTCTACAAACTATGTATTTTACCAATTTTTTTTCTTCTACTTTTCCTGACAAACAAAATATAGGCACACTTTCATGCAGCACAAAAATGACGTGCAAAACTCATTGCCGCAGGGAATGATCCAAGCCAAGTATCTATACAGGTTTAAAAAATATTTATGAAGTTAATGGAAGGTAAACCTGTCAAAAATTATTAAAAATAAGAGTTCAAATGCAGTATGCAGCTTGAAGTCCGTTTTGGCTTCTGAAAACTTATAAAAGACACTGGGAGAAAGACCAGTCCATGATGCTGTGCTTATTGGGTATTTCTCTAGACATGTTACTGAACACTATTAGGTTGGATACTCAGCTAAATTAATATTTGGTCTGACCCTTGCTACTGTTCTTAGGCTTGTAAGATTTCTTTTCCCTTCAGAGGAGAAAAATTGTCTGTTTATTCAATTGGTGAGTCTTTCTCAGCTGAGGAAATAATTGATTGTGGTTTTCTGTGTGTAGTGTTTTTTTTCTTCTATACCCATCTTGGATCAGATGTCCTGAGATTGCTGATAAAGAGACCAGAGAAATTACATTTCTGACTTCTACAACTAAAGTTACCTGTCTCCATAGCAAGGCTACTCTACCTTGATATTCCCATTTTAAAATAAAATTTATTTCCCTTTACAGGGATGGAAGCAGGGAGTTGCAGAAAAACAGCATATCTGAACAGCTATCTAGACAATGTTCAAGATTTCATAGTTGTACCTGGTCCTGCAGCTCGCTTAAGACCTAATAATGTTCCAGATGAGTATTTCTCTTGTATGTAGTTGCTAAACTAACTTTTGTTATTTGGTTATGTGTTTTTTGTACTTTATAAATACAAACTCAAGCTCCATATATTCCATGAGTAAATGTGAGTGAATGCCAGCTAGGGAGAACCTGGGTAATGATGAAGAAGAAATACTGAGTAGTGCGCCTTTGTTTTTAAAGACCATTTGACTTTTCAAGTCTGAAAGTGTATTTGAATCCTACAGGTTGCTTTTATGAGCTGCCTCAGTGACCAACTGCAAATACGTCCTGCCTTGTGAATGCCATTCCTTTGAATAAGATCATTGGTTCTCAAGGCAGTCCAAAAATCCCCCCCTCACATCTCACCTCATTTGCTGCTTTGCTCTTGTGTGTATAAATTTGCATTTTTTCTTTCGTAAAGGAATATTAGATTGTTACCATAATTTACACATTATTTTGAGTATTATGTTTCATAGTTATAAAAAAATGTCCTAATGGCCTTGACAGCAGTTGAGTAAACTGCAAATAAACATAAATGAGATGATAAAACGGAGTGACAATCAATGAATGCTTACAAATTTTAAACTTTGATTAGTTAAGCAGTCTCATTTTAGATTATTATTTAATGCCTGCAATTTTTGGTACTTACGAATTTCAAATGCAAGTTTCCTTTATGTTTTTTGTGTGTTTCTTTTTTTTCTGTCTAGATTATTGTTCTCTGTCCTCTTTAAAACTTGTAGGCCTCAAACCCAGTGATTTTAAGTCCTGTTTACTTCACTGCTTGATGCTATTCTAAAATTCTTTAAATGTTTATTCAGAGAATGTGGGAATCAAATGCTTACCTCTTGCTTTGGACATGTGCACTGTTTTAATGAAGTAGCATAGCTGTCTTTGCAGCACTGCATGTATCTGTGCAGGAATTATGAATGGTTTTCTTGCCAGGGTAATCCTCTATGTACTTTAGTCAAGTATTGGGTACCGGACTCAGGACGGGGTAACTGAGTGAAATGTAGTGGGCCTGTGTTATACAAAATGTCAAACTACATGATGGAATGGTCTCTTTTGGCTTGAGTGTAAGCATCTGAATCTTAGCCAGCTTGCATTTGGCTGTCTTTATAAGGATGCTTGCCAGATGAAACTGCTGTCCTGATAGTTGCATTTGTTTCTTTTTCTTTATTAGCAAGTTTATTAGCAAGTAGGAAAAATCCATCTTGATTAACACAGCATTTATTTGCCTCTTTTGTGCGAACTTAGATTATTCTTCTAATATTCTGTGGCTAATAGAGTTTAACATTTACATATAGTTTAACATGTAGCTGATAGTATTAACTAAAGTTTAACTAATATAGTTTAACATTTGAAGCTGTAAATAAGTAAGCAAAGAGAAGAGAGGCTGAACTAAAATTTCATAAAAGCAATACATTGACAGTTTAGTGATTATTTTGTTCTATATGGTTTTCATTCTGAAAAAATAGTTTCTTATGCCCAGGAATTTTTTGAAATTAAGCCAGTTATATTATGTGATGGGAATGCTTTCATTTTACATCTGGTTTCTTTTTGACTTAGGTGACTAATATTTACATATGATTCTTCCAGTTAATTATGAAGGGATTGTCAGAAACCTCACGGTAGGTATTGTCTTATCTGTTGTTCTAGCTTAATTTCTATTGACATTTACAGGTATTTTATAGTGTCAGCTGTTTTGTGGGCTACTTTCATAGCATCTGGACTTTGACAGGAAGAGAGGTCATAGTCTTAAGCTGCACCAGGGGAAGCTTCATTTGGACATTTGGAAGAATTTCTTTACAGAAAGGTTGACTAGACATGGGATGGACTGCACAGGGAGGTAGTGAATTCACTGTCCCTGGAGGTCTTTAAAGGAAAGACTGGACATGGCACTTAGTGCCGTGGTCTAGTTGACATGGTGGTGTTCAGTCATAGGTTGGACTCAATGACCTCAGAGGTCTTTTCCAACCTAATTGATTCTCTGTGTGTGACCTTCCATTAGAACAACAGGAGAAGTAGTTCCACATGTGGAAGGATCAAAATTGACCAAGGTGACATTGCTCTTGGGTTGTGCATTAACTAAGGCTTTTTGTTAGTTTCTTTTCACTAACTGTATCATGTTTCTCTTCAAACCGGAGAAATTGTGTATCTGGAATGTACTACCTGAGGGCTAAGTCAGGATAAAGTTCAGCTCTACTGTTAAGACACACATGAGATTTTCTTGCTCATGCCTTTTTGATAAACAGCTTTGAGATAGGCTATTGAATTTATTGTCACTTACAGCTTAGTGAATTGCTTTTTTACTCTATCCCTGCTGTTGTTGAGAGCTATGCTGTTTGTATAGATGACTTCACTGTTCAAAAATTCCAGTGTTACAGTAGGGGTTTTGTTTTGGTTTTGTGTTGTGTGTGGTTTTGTTTTATTTTTTTTTTTAATGTCATTAATGCATCTTAGTTCATGGAAAAATCTTTTTGTCCCTGAGTGACTTGTCCTGTGCAGGGCTAAGAGTTGGATGCGATGATCCTTTGTGGGTCCCTTTCAATTCAGAATCACCCTTCTGTGATTCTGTGAATCTAAAAACCATTTGAATGTTTACTACCTTCTCTAGTACAGACGAGTAGAATTATGGCACTGGGTAGTCTCCTACTACTTGTGAAAGTATCATGATGTTTGTCTTACTATAATTTTTTATTAATTCTAAACACTACTGTTGAGTTTCCTACGATTGTAGGTTGTAAGAAAAAAAAAAAAAAGTTATGTCCATAATCCAATATTAAATATTCTTCTACTAACTGTTGAATCCAAAACCAGTCAGTATTTAAGTATTCATTCATATTTGTGTTGCAGACTGTATGACTCCAAACCTGATGGGGTCATACTGTTCTTAGTGCAAGTTATTGCAGACCCTTTGCAATTGATATACTATATGAGAACTGTGCATGACATAAGTAAATTTTGGTGAAATGTACACTTTATGTTTTTAATGTCAACATTTCAGTGCATAGGACCAAATCAACCTTTCAAAGCTTATATGAAACAGCTGCTACCCAAGCGTTTCCATTATTCCTATAATGACCGGATTGAACCTCTGCACTTCTACTTAGACTCCCAATGGCAGCTTGCTCGGTGAGTTACAGTTTTCATTATACAACAAATAACTTCTTGTTTTCTCATGGCTTTGTTCTTCCAGATGCTGAGAGTTCAGTGATATCTACTGGAGTGTGATATTGCTGTTTCTCACAGCAGAGAGACATTGCAAAGAAACAGTGCATGCTTTTCTCTACAGGTTTTGCTGGCCTGGGGAGTCTAATTCTAAACTGGCAGCTATGGATATTCTCCCTGCTGGGTATGGAGGTAGTGGCAGGTTAGAAACTAAGGCCCTCATTGTCAGATACTTGAGCACATCTTGTTGTGCTTTAGGAATTTCCAAAGTGAGTCCATGAAATCAAAGTGTGTAAGTAGTTACTTAGCTGAATCAGTCTTGTCAGTCGTTGAACTTACTGACTCCACTATTGTTAATTGTTAATCAGTTGTTTTGATGAAAGAATTTACAACTCCCAGAATAGTGGTATCTGCTGTAATATAATTTTGAACACCTCTGTGATGATTCAGGGCTTTCATCATGGAAGAATTTTTCAGTCCATGTCTTCAGTAAGTCATGTTGTATAGCACCATAGGTGTGTGCAAGTTGTGCAGATGAGGTTTGGGTTACTAGAACTGTATGTGTTTAAATAATATATATATACCTAGCATAGGTTGGAGGTTTGTTTTTATTAGACTGTAAGATGCCCGAGTGAATGGTCTAAATTACATTAGAGATTTTATTAAAAAAAACTATTAAGAATCACTTACATAAAGTAAAGTTCTGTTACTCAAATAACTGTGAAAATCTATTATCCTGAGAACAAATATTCAAATATTTTGTTCATATGTCATGTGGTGTTTGACTTTAAATGATTCTGATGGACACATGAGAATTCCCAAGGGATAACATTTTCAGAGAAAACTACCATTCGGATTTTAAAGACATTGTCTTCCAGAGCTTTAAAGACTTCTTATTCCCTATGGACAATCCTCTAAAAATTTTTAAATAGAGAAGTAAACATGTCATTGTTGAATGTGTTTTAGACCAATATGATTTATAAAGTGTGAGTTACATAAATTGTGTATTTTTAATAGAAAACCACTTGAGATTAAAAGCTGCACAGGTGGATTCCATGGCTCAGACAATCGCTTCCCCAATATGCAGGTGAGATTTAAATTTGTGTTAGCTCTTATTTTTTCGCTCCTATTTCCAAGTGTTGTGTTTACTGGGTGTTGGGATTATTTTTTCAAAGATTTGTGATATTATTCCATCTGTAATTAAAGAAATCAAGCAGGTATAGGATTGACATTGCTAGGTAACCTCCATAAGGCTGGATTCAGTTGTTGTAAGAATTGGTCAAAAACCCAACAGGATTTACCCCAGAGATCTTGCCGTGCTAGTAGGGCTATAAAGGTATGACAAGTTGTTTTGTTGAAACATTAAAAGCAGGAAAAGAAACTTATCAAATCATCAAATACAATAATTGTGGATCTTAGGAGAATTCAGATTGTAAGGGAGCTCAGGAGGTCCCTAGTCCTACCTCCAACTCAAAACAGTCAGCTCTGAGATTAGACCAGGTTACTCAGGGCTTTATGAAGCTGTGTCTTTGAAGCTACCAAGGGCAGAGGCTCCACAGCTTCTAATCAACACATTCCACTGCCTAACTGTCCTCCTGGTGTAAATGTGTTTTGTTGTAGCTATCCAGAACCTTTCTTGTTTCAGTTTGCCTGTCGACTCTCTGCCCCTTACTGAGTAGCACTGAAGAGCACGGCTCTATCTCTTCATTGGCCTTGTTGTATGTACTGGAAGACTGCTGCTGGGTCTGCCTGAAGCAGTCTCTTCTCTGTCCTGATCAAGCCCTGTTCCTCTTTGTGAGGCAAGGACTTCAGCCCCCAGCCACCTTGGGGGTCCTCCCCTGAATTTACAGTGATTGTTTGTTGATGTCATTCTTATATTGAAGGTCCAGTAACCTGATGTAGTCTAAAGAAATGCTGTGCAGAAAGGGATAATCCCTTTCCTCAACCTGCTGGCTCAGCTTCTGTTTGTACAGTGCAGGATGCTCTGCTGCCAAGGTGTGCTGCTGGCTCAGATTTGCCTTGCTGTCCACTCTGTCACCCAGGCCCTTGGAAAGGAAGTTGTTGCTTAGCCAGCCAGTTTCCTGGTCTGTAAACCTAGTTCATCTGACTGATGATGACAGACTAGAAAACTTTCTTTCAAAACAATAATGAGTACATTAATTTGCCCTGGAAGTCTGTGGAACTTCTACGACACTACTTAAAAACTGGTCAGATGAGCATCTTTCAGAAACAACATAATTACTTTTGATTTTGGCTCTTAAAAAGTTGACTAAGTTATCTTCCAACTCTGTAATTCTACTCTGTCATGATAGATTATGTATTACTGTTTTGAGGTAGTCTGTTGAGGAGAAAGCATGTCAGTCATGTATAAAATAAGGAAACTCCTGAAATTCTTCTCTTTAATGAGAAGTGGGAAGAAATCATAGGAAAATATGAAATTGAATTCTTAATCAGTTTCATCAAATTTGGAGAAGTCGCTTAACGTATCCCTGGTTTGGTTTCTGCTATCAATAAAGTGAAAGGCAATACTCCTGATTTCAGAAAGCTATTTGCAGGATAGAATTCACAAACAGTTGTGAGGTACTTTGAATTATTACAGTGAATATGTGTAAACATATCTGTAGAGAGAAAATTGTTGAAAACAGGTTTTATGAAAAGACCTACATAGTCCATGTAACACAGATTTCTCTTAAAAACCTTTTTTTCCTGTGTTGTAAATGATACGGTGTTGGCATCAAACTGTTTTTAAAAAACAGCCATAAAACATGTTAGCCAAAAGCGTATGTTAATTTTGTATCTGTTTACCCTTCCAGGCCTATTAATTTTCCCTAATTTGACAATGGAAAACCTATTGATAGTGCATCTAGTAATGGGTTTCAACCAGCAAGGCCATGTGATGCCTAATGAGAGTTTCGCATATTGTCTCTCTGATACAGTTTAACTGTGTGAATTTTTTTCAGTATGTTTATTTGAACATTTTGCCACACTTGGATTGTCAGTTCATAGCATCCCTAACAGGTCTTAAAACAGATATAATTTATCCTTATTGTGGCTAACATTATAGCAGCAGAGATTTCATACTCTGTAACTACCAAAATCAAGAGAAAGGAGGTAGCATGTCCCTGCCTCATCTGGTTCAAATTAGGCTTGTTGAGTAAATTATTAGCCTACAGGTTTTAATATTAATAGTTGCAGAATGACACCCTGTGTTATGCTTTAATCTTGAAAAAGGCTGGTAGAGTTGAGTTTTTAACTTTTGTGAAATCTGAGACAATTGCATTTTTTGCAAAAAGCTTGGAGATCTTACCCAGGGAGATGCTATAAAGTGTAAAGCTCATTCAGTATCTTGATACCACTGATGGGTACAATCTGTTTCATTTCATTAAAAAATAAGCTGAATATCTCAGGATAAGTTTTAAAACAATATTTTTGGCAGCAGTTGAGTTTAGGCATTTGTTGCCCTTCCCTCCTTGTTCTTATTCATGCAGCAAACCCTGCTGTATGCTGGTGTATGGTGTAAGCTTTGGATGGCTGCAGCGTCAAATAGGCTGGGGAATTGAACCAGAAGGAAAAGAGCCAGCAGGAAAAAAAGCAGAAAAGTTTTTGAGCTGGCTGTGTTCCTGGATCAGGTCCAGTACAGCTCAGGAAATGGTGCAAGAAGAATGAACAGCTGCAAACCAGGCATAGAAACCTATGACCTTTTCATTGCTTAAACCACTTAAAACATTGCTACCAACAGATGTTTTTATAGCCTTAAGTTAAAAGCTTCCAAATTGTTTACAGGACATGAAATGTGATGGTTATTTTGGATCAACATTTCCATTAAATCTCTTAAAGTATTGAAGAAAATGACTAACTTCTTCAAAAGCAGAGAAGAGCAAGGGACTTTATAAATGGCTAAAGGCAATGAGACAGTATTTGATTTCCTAATACTCTTTTACTACTTTTAAAAATTATTCTTACACATCTACTTTTTTTAAAAGAAAAACTCATGCTTTTGACTTGATCCAACTTATGTTGGTAAAGAAAAGATTAAGTTCTTGGAAGAAAATGCTCTCTGAATATGAAGATACTTTCAACTTGTCTTAAACTGAATTCCACTATACTTTTCTCTGTAAATCCTAGGCTATCTTTATTGGTTTTGGACCAGGATTCAAGTTTCGTACTCAAGTTGATCCATTTGAAAACATTGAAGTATATAATTTATTGTGTGGTAAGTACAATTTGATGAGGGTCATTTTTGTTCAGTAAAATGTGATACCTTTTGGGCATTGTAAATCTTTTAGTAACAGATTTTTAAGTGTCCCTAGAAACTCATCCTTAAGACTTGCTGCTGATTTTCACAAATAAAAAGCTGTTGTTTTTCTGAGAAAGGTCTATCTCTAAATGACTAACAGCAGTTTAGGATCTCCTGATCAGGCCACCTTGTATGCCTCTTTTCCACTGATCTGTGTATTCCTCTGGCTGCTCCAGAGCTGACACTTCGACTCACCGCTACTGAAACTGGCTACTTTGCAATCTCTCTACCATCAAGAAGAATGGATATTTCTCTCTCATATCTAATTAGAGGCTTTATCACATTACTCAGGTGACTTTATTCAGGCAGAACAATAAGTAACCAACAGAGTAACGGATATGGGCGCAGCTGCCAGGCAGCTCATTTCCAGAAAGCCTACGTCAGTAGGCTTTTTATGCAGGTTCATTGTATTTTCTCATGTGTTTTCTTCTTTTTTACTTTACCGTATTTTTAATTTTAGTTCCTTAATTTAAACAGGTTTTTAATTCAGATAGAATTTGGATTTTTTTTCCTTTTGTTTACTTGTTTCATGTAAAAAACCCCTCTCAAATTCTTCCGTTATGTGTCACTTGTTTAATTTCTGTATTGTGTCTTTTAATACTAGCTTTGAATGTTTTCCTGCCGATTCTCATTATCTAATACAACAGGTGTTTTAAATATGTGAGGCTTTTGGTCTTATGATGGGCTGCAACTGTTTTGTTAGTCTGTAGTCCCATTGCCTTGGAGTCTTCCTCTAGAGATAGTTGTCTCTGCAATACTCAGATTTCCAGTTTTTCCGTTCTCTTTGGTGTCACTCTAGAATTCATGATTGGTTGCTGTTCCATACAGTCTGTTTCTGTGTATGAGGATCTCAGACTGTCTGTTCCATATACAGATGTTCTTCACTTAATTTTCTAACACTGCACCAGAGAAGTGGTGTTTTTTTCTGAAAATTAGATGTGTCGTGGCCCTCTTTTCCTCCCTCCAACAGTAACAATATTACTCCTTGTTGCTTTGTCCCTTCTTCTTTATGTTTCTCCAAAAGTCTATCACTAGATCTACCACTTTCTGTTCATTTATTCCCCTTGAGGTCTTTGCCTGTTTTCCACTATTTTCTGTCTACTTCCCTCCCTTGTTAGAACCTGTGCTACATCTGTGAGAGGCAAAGTATTACCAAAGGGTTTGATCCAGAAAATACTTAATGGGAGCATGGCAAATGCTTGAGATCAGTACTCAAGTATCCCATATTTAAACCATGTGTTTAAATTGTTTACTGGAATAGGAAACAGGCATGTCTCTCTCAGCCTTGTATGCTTTTCTGTCTTCTCTTTTCATGGTTGATATTGAAATACCTTCTTGTGTCCCCCTGAGCTGTTCTGTATGGAAGGGGTAGAGTGCTTACAGTGAAGAGAGTTCAGTGACAGATCAGATGGTTTAAGTGCATTCACTGATGTCTAGATTTCCTCCATTCTGTACAAAAAGCATTAGAATAATAGGATGTATAAAGGCCAGCATGTTAACTTTCTGATATAAAATTAATTGAGGGAACTTACTCAACCTTATAAGCAGACTAATACCATCCTGAACCCTAATTAAAAACATGTGTAGTCCCTTTTAAATAGGGAATTGCTTTCCTTGTTGGATGTTATGAGCAGCAAGCAGTGCAGCTTTATTGACTCATCCATACTTGTAAGCACAATACAATCAGCTATTACAATCTTTCTCCTTTTGTTAATATCACTTGAATTCTTTCATAGATTTGCTTGATTTGAAACCGGCCCCAAACAATGGAACTCATGGACGCCTAAACCATCTATTAAGGAACCCTGTTTATACCCCCCACCATCCCAAAGAAACAAGCCATCCTTCTGAATGCTCTGTGGTGGGTCAAAGAGCCTTTTCAGTGAGCCTTGGCTGCTCCTGCAGGACAGCAGTAAGTACTGAAGTGGTCTAAGTCGTAGAGGCAGAAGTCTGTGTCGTATTCAAAGAATGAAGCTCTGCATTCTCCAGATATGTTTCACAGTTCCTTACTATTCATTTTAAAATCAAATCTTGCTCGGAGTTAGAGGGTACTAGCCTGTATTGGTGTATTAATTTTTGCAGTTTGCTTATGTAAAGTCATATTCACCTCTGAAAAACATGGAAAAATGTCACAGAATCTTGATGGGGAAAGCATTCAGTTCTTGCTCACTTCATTTAGTTATGTTGAAATTTCTGTTCTGTGTTTGGGCTGTGGTTTTCAAGTCTGTTAGATATGCTTGTGGCAAAACCCCTTTGTTTCTGCAAATTCCCTGTAGCTCCTTTGCAAGTACATGTCAGTGAGTTCTGTATACATGTGACTTGCAAGACAGAAGTTACATGCAGTACTTTAGGTGTAGTACCAACTCAAGATATTCTTTATAGAATACTTTGTAGAATCTCACTGCTTTTGCTTTATGATTTTAGGGCTTGCCAATAAGGGATTTTAATCAGCGTTTAAATCTCACTGAAGCAGAAGGTAAGAACTTAGATGATAATAATATAAGTTAAAAATTTAACAATTTATTAGACATCAAACATCTTGTATTTTTAAACTTCTGAGCAACTCTCATGTAAATGATGTAAAAATTCTTTGAAATACCCATTAGATCTATAGTCCTGCCTGGAGAATTTGTTGATGCCCCATCCCTGGAAGTGTTCAAGGCCAGGCTGGATGAGGCTTTGAACAACCTGTTCTAGTGAAGGATGTCCTCGCCCTTGACAGCAGGGTTGGAACTACATGATCTTTATGGTCTCTTCCAACCCAAATCATTCTATGGTTCCAATGTTTTTGAATATAGTCCTACTGAACAATTTGTTCTCAAATAAATGCGTGTCCTTATACATGTGTCTTTATGGCATATGTATAATCTGATACTTTTGACTTTTCCAGCACTGAAGTAATGAGCATTCCAGAATGGGAAGCTAAAATGGTGTAAGTGGAAATACCTGATAAGAAATCAATGCAAATACTGACATCATAGTAGCAGCATACTTTTAGTGAAAATACATTTGAAAATCCAGCCACTGCTTCACTGTATTTTTTATTTAGATCTCTGTATTTCTTAGTCCTTTAAATGTCACTTTTACATACGACTTTATGGTTTCTACTATAATCGGTAATTTCAAATCATGAGAATTGGTTTTTCTCTCATCTAAATATTACATAGAAGCAGATCCCACATTATATATTTAAATTGAAACAGAAAGTCAACAAATACCTTAACTTAGCAACTTAGATTAACCTTCTGTTTTAGATGGCAAAACATTTTGGTTTAAATATAAGCTTTATTTGTGCAATGTATGTTTAAATTATTACTTTATACTGTCTTTGTCACTTTTGCCTTAGCATAGAAACTGTGTCTTGGATATAAGGACAAAAGTTTTTTGTTCTGTTACTGTGACTTCTCTGTTTGGCAATTTAAAATTAAAGTAACCCAAGGTGTATAAAAGAGGAAGATACTTAACAACCAGTATTATTTGAAAAGTAATAAGCATTATTTTGGTTGCAGTTAAGAAGACAGAGAAACTTACTTTACCCTATGGACGGCCCAGGGTTCTGCAGAAAAGACAAAATTACTGCCTCCTTTACCATTCCCGCTATGTGAGTGGATACAGCAAGGACTACAGGATGTCTCTGTGGAGTGCATACACTGTGAGCAAAGATGTAAGTATATGAAGAAAGGTTAGTAGCAACCTTGAGAAGTAAAATGCTTGAATGTCAGTTATTCCCAAATGCTCCTTAGATCTGTGTGTGCTGTGAGTTACCATGGTGGTGGAGTCACCATCCCTGGAGGTGGTCAGGAAATGACTGGATGTGACACTTAGTGCCATGGTGTGGTTGACAAGGTGGTGATTGGTCAACAGTTGGTCTTGATGATTCTAGAGGTGTTTTCCAACCTCAACGATTCCGTAATATTACCTCCAGGGAACTAAGTCAAACCACATATGATATAAAGAGAAACTTTGTGAGAGTTTCTCTTCACTATGCTGATAAGGATTGGCTTTGGCTCTTTTTCATTTCTTAGAGTGTAACAGTTTTGCCTCCAGAGTGAGCAGATCCACTAGGAAGTGAGGAGTCCATTGGCATTGATATAGAACTCCCGTGAGTCTGCATTGGCTTACTGCTTGGCAGAGTAGGTCTGCCATAGCAGTCTCTGAGTGCTATCTTGAAACTCTGGTCTCAACATGGGTTTCATGGTCAGTGTTTGTAATGTGGCAGGATCCTTTTGAAAAAGTAATCTCTGGACTGTCTTGAAGTGTTCATGCCTTGATATGATCCTTCTCTCAGAATATAATCCTAATTGGGGAAAAAAAGAGGTTGGTGGAAATAAATCAGGTCTTTGCTGTCCTGAAACCTATGCTAAGATACACCTGTTCATGCAGAGCACTGATCTGGTGAATGGAAGTTTTTTCAAATTGGCCTTTCCTATTCAGAAGTGATTTAGAAGCTATATCATGCTTAGGAGGAATTAGGATTGTAGAGGATGCTTTTTAATTTGATTATCTGGTAATCATAGGTCTTAAATAATGACTGTTATAATTAAATTTAGCTAAATTCTGTCAAGGTTTGCTTGATCCTAAATATTTTGAGGTTAGTTTCATGAGCCAACTAGTTACTGTAACAAGTGGCCCGCACATCTGTCTGATGAACAAGTACATTTGCTGTAAATCAGGTTATCTTTAATAGACACCTAGATTCTTTTTTGGAAAACGCTATTCTCAATTTGACTAAAATGCTGCAGTTCTGGTCACTTTATTTCCAAGATCTATGAAGTGGATGGAAGGGCTCGTTTTCCGCTGACAGAAGAGGAAAATTTCTTGTGTCTTGCTCAAGTCCCTTCACACTCTTAAAGGCAGTTGCAGCTAAATATTTAGAGTTCTGCAGTCCTTCATACCAAGAGAATTATTGTAAGTCAGCTTTTAACAATGATACTTTCCTCTTGTTCAATAGGACAAATGGGTTTCTGCTACAGAAGATACCTTCAGCTGTTTACACAAAGATGTTCGTATTTCACAGAACCATAACCAGACATGTTTGTTTTACAACAGTCATCCTCACCTCACTTACGGTTTTCTTACTCCTCCAAGTAAGTAGGTTGCCTTCATTACACAGAATATCTCATTTAAATAATTTGTAATGTAGCAGATATAGTGTTTTGTAGATGTTCTTGATCACTAATCAGAGTATGAAGCAGTAGTTGCTGAGTTGTTGAAGTTCACTTCAGCATACGAGAAAGAAGAACATTTTAAGTGCTTAAGCATCCAATGGGTTGTCCAAGGTCACGTAGTACTTCCCAGAAGTTTTGAAACTTATCAGGTTTCTAAACTGGCATCTCATAGAAGAAACTGGAAGGAACATGTAAAGATCAAGTAAAGTCTAACAAGCCAGTGAATTGCAAATTCACTTTGTATGACAGATGTTAGTTTGAACTAACCAAAGTAAAATTTGAGGATGTTTCATGAAGTAAAAAATGTCCTAGATAAGTTTATTTTCTATTTGAAATATACTCTTGTGTGCCATATGTGGTCTTTAGTGTAGACATTCCGCATTGGTATGAAGAAAATAGTTCTGATTCTCAAATATATTACAAAATACTTAGCTCTTTTTAAGTGGATAAATTGTTTGTGAACTGTCGTTGATGTGATGTGGAAACCTTTTATCTTAACTGTGTAGAGTACCAAGTAGTAGGTTATTGAAACATCTGCATCAAATGGAAATTGCAAAGTTCCACTAGAACTCCTGTCTTTAGGCATAGATTCTGCACTCAGGGCAGTTGGTCTGACATTTGTGAATTTTATTCCGTTCCCCACAATTCAGAAGCCTATTCTGATATTTTTAAATCTCACAAAAATTCACTAATTGTATCTCTCAGAAGTGCAATTACTGCTGCTAGTAAGATTATTTATTTTAGATGGAGTCCAGTATGTACTGAAGTTAGCACTTAGACCCACATAAGGTTTGGAAAGTGAAGTTAGATGAGCTCGATCTTAATGTTATTACACCCTTCATTAAAAGCATGAGAATGCAAGTAATTAATTGCCCTTTTTGTTTCAGATTTTATGACAGATGCAAAGAGCCCTCATTATGATGCTTTGCTTACCAGCAACATTGTGCCAATGTATCCTGCATTTAAAGGTATTTTATTTGTACACATATTTTATGTGCACAGTTGAATATAAGAAAGACTGCGGATTTTTTTGGATTGTTTCCAAACCATGCAAATGTTCCCTGGTTAAGCTGCCTCTGTTAAAATAAGAATTCCTGTGATTTTCACATAACTCAGTTAAAAGTTCCTTGAAGTAGGATTATCGTTCCTGTGAAAAAGACCCACTGTCATGAGCTAATGATTCCTAATCAGCTAGCTCATTACGTGGGAGTAAAGTGACTTCATTTAATCTCTAACATTTTTTTTTTGTTTTCCTATGCACCTAAGTAGATTTTTATATCAAATTTGTTCTAGAGAATCCAGATACCATATATATAGTTATGGGAGTTATATTGAGTTTCATTTTATGCTCTCAATCACTAAGGAAACAGGAAAGTATTCATGTGTCCAGTAGAAAAGTTATCAAGACCTGGACTTTCCTGGGAAAGAACAAACATGAGATGGCTGGCTGAGAGAGATGAAGCATATTCCAGGGGTGAAAGAGAAGGCACTTATGGACAAAAGAGATACTCTGCTTTGTAATGAAATATTGTTCAAGTGTTAATTGTAATTAAAAATATTATATAGATTAGATATTTACCAGCTTATAAGTGTGGGTGTACGAGCTAGCCAGGCCAACTTGATAGTGAGGCAAGACACAGGCAGACATGGTCTTCTCTGGTCTTTCGTCATCTAGTCTTTCCATGTTTTGGTTTCCAAGGAAAGGAAGCCAAAGCCACAAGGGAGCAGCACCACTATGCCTCAGTCAGGTTTGTGGGTAGGGTGACTGTGAAACCACAATGCCAGGAGATACTGCAGTCCATGCTGCTGTCCAGTTAGATGCAACCTTTAAAAACTGAACACCTGTAGAAGTTATTATTTTCCTAGCTTGTATGCCAGTTTATACTCCACTGAATACTCTGCAGAGTTTTATTAGCAGCGTCTATCTTGGAGATTATTTCACTCTTCCCTTACTGTGTTTCAGTGTTATGGAACTACTTCCATCAATACCTGCTACCTGAACATGCTGCAACCAGGAATGGTGTCAATGTAGTCAGTGGTCCTGTGTTTGATTATGACTCTGATGGGCTCTATGATACCCCAGAAAAGTTGAAAAGGTGAGAACCTTTCCCATTCTAATCCTATGTTTCTTTATTCCATTAGAGGTCTAAAAGTATCAAAAGTGGTCTAACAAGTATCCTCATTATGAAGGAAATCTTGTGGAGATGGGCCCTTGGCAGGTTATATCAGTTCAGAGAGACAGAGAGATGGCTCTAAGCAGATGCAGAAGAGTAAAGTTAAGAAAGAAGCAACAAGTACAGAAAGAAAATGCACCTCTGAAGTGTGTCATCCTAAAACCTGAAGGTGAAGTGTAAGAGAAGCTGTTGCATGTGGAAGAATGTCCACTAGCCTGAAAACTTAGGACATTGTCTCTGGGAGAGGACGAGGCAAGGACTTAATCCCTAGTGGCATAGTTTCTGAGCTAACAGTGTTCCACTACAAGCTGTGAGTTATGCTAGTTAGGAAAATTGGTTCAAGCCAGCAGACAAATGGGCTTGGGCTGAACTCTTCATCAACTCTTCAGTTTTACACATATTTATGACAAATCAGTTTGTTGTTATACCTCATCAAACTTGTTATGTGCCTACAAGACAAACTTGATTTGCAGAATAGTAATCTGGAGTTCTCCTTCCAGACCTAATCTGTCTTTGGGAAAAATAGGTGAATTGCTAAAATTGATATGCCAGAATACAGCTGATTGCTGTCATTTGTTCTTTGTGCAAGTGTGATTTGATGGATTTACAGAAAGATCTTTTGTATTTCAGATACCCTGGTAACTCAGAAGTTCTAGTTCCAACCCACTTCTTCATTGTGCTGACTAGCTGTAAAAACATTTCTGAAACTCCTCTGGAGTGTGAAGGGTCTCTGGATGCCTTGTCTTTCATTGTACCTCACAGAGAAGATAACAGTGAAAGCTGTGCAGTAAGTAGTCTCTACAGTCCTCATGAACATCTGAAGTCAGGCTTGAGCTTGTTTTGCTTGGATATGTGATTAACTACTTAAGGCCTGTAGGAATGGTACAGCCTATCACGATCATCTTGAGAGAGAGAAGACAATATTTTTGTAAACAAAATGATGTTAAAGTCTCTCTGTATGCTTAGATGTGAAAATAAAAGTTCCCTGTTTAACAAGAAAAACTTAGAGCTAGCAGGGTGAAGTCAGAGTATACCAAGAGAATCGAAGTGAAACATACATAGACTTCTGTAATGCAGTTATCCAGTCAACAGCTGAGAAGGATGCAGAGCTTCTAGGAGGGATCACCCACAATGAAAGGTCAGTGCTAAGGCATATGCATTCCCAAAAGAAAACACAGATGTTCCTGGAGAGTATTGATTGCTACTAGCTGAGGCACCTTGGTATTGTGATGGGAAGGCACATAGCTCCACTCCATATATACCAAAAAAGAAGTGTGGAAAGTGTATAGACATATCCTGCAGCAAGGGGTTACAGAAGTCACTACTCAAGTCAGGCACAGCTCTCAGAAATAGTTTTATTAAAGAGATGGTGGATAGATCTGGTGTAGCTACAAGTTTTGTATACTTGAAGTAACAGCAAATCCTGAATTCGGACAAGCTTGTAAATTTTTTATAATCCTGCACACTCTGTTAGATGTTTGGCAACAGTTACTGCTTTCTGTCTTTATAAAACATCAAAATTTGTTTTGTTAATAGTTTAAATGCATATCAGGAAAAAATTTTTACAACTTCTTTCCCTCCCCTCCCCTTTTGTCCCAATAGGATGGCAGGTCTGAGTCCATGTGGGTTGAAGAGAGAATGAAATTTCATACAGCTCGGATCAGAGATATAGAATTAATTACGGGACTCAGCTTCTATCAAGACAGAAACCAACCAGTATCTGAGATTTTACAGTTAAAAACATATTTACCAACTTTTGAGTCGGTCTGATTTTTCCTATGGAATGTTATTATCCGTTTCACAACTGTTTTGTAAATAGACTGTTTTTAATTAATGAAAACATTTTTTTAAATAAGCTGGAACATTTATTGAGAACTCTTGACCAAAATGCCAGTAGGGAGGAGAGTGGGTGCCATATTTGTATCTCAGGGACTCCTGATGGACTATTCTTGTGACACAGGATGGCAGCTCCTGTCATTCCCACTTGAATGTGGTAGAGCCTTATCCGTTACTATGCTAACAGCATTTGGTCATCACAGTCTGAGACATGAACACAAATGTTATCTTTGATGTGCACTGGAGAGGGAGAAGTTTATAAAGCATGGGTTATGATCAATATGCTACTTTTTAAAAATACAGATAACTAGCAAACACAGTTCTGGTAAAGAACTACATTCTTTGTGACCATTGAAATCTGAACAACAGCACTTCTCACTGCAATTTTCCTTGAAACGTGAATTACATTCCGAATTTTGGGTCTCACAAAATAGTGCAGCGTTACGGTGCAAGAAGCTATAGTTTGGTTAGTACGACTGGTAACCAAAACTTCCCCCGGCACGGAAAAGTCTCCTGGCTACAGGAATGCTGTGGGCTGGGAAGCCATGGTGTGTTGGTGCCCTCTGGTGACTCCAACACAGGCGGAGAATTTGATGCACAATTTGCATGTTGTACCGGCATCCTCTGACCAAGCGGTATAGGATGCATTAAAAATGAAAATAAATGTAAATGAAAAGAAATTGATTCAGGGATATCTATGAACTTCTAGAAATAATTACCTTACTTCAAACTAAACTTGAATTTGATGAAAAGATTTTGCTTTATTGAAGCAAAGATGTGTTTCTTAGTTTGGTACATGATTTTGTGAGCTGTGGTTTTGAAATCCCATTTTTGAATGCAGAGACGATGTCAGAGATGCAAACTCTGAAGAAGCATGTAATGAGCTTTCTTGGAAACTTTCAGGCTACACAAACAGCTGCTACAGGCACTCAGGAGTGTAGGAATTCCCTCCTTTTCCAGTACATAAGCTGTTACCTTTGTAAGTCTCCCACTTTCTAAATGACCCAACACTGGCTCTGTTGTGTTATGAAATTTGGCATAGTCAATTACACATTTATGTTGTTCTCACTTAAAAAGAAAATATGTCACGCACAAGTATGTCAGAAGAATGAAGAGCCTGTGACTGAGCAGAGAGACATTTTACCTTACAGCTTGGTCAGGGCATGTTGAAGGCTGGATTCAGAGCCTGCTGAAGTCAGAGGAAGTTTTTCCATTAACTTCAGTTTGAGCGGGCCGAAATTCTGGGACCATTTTTCTTTTAACCAAATGTATTTTCTTGATCTTATGTTACAACTATGATTTTCTTTTTCCTAACATAGTTTCACTGTGTGAAATCCAAATGTGTTGTAGCAACCTCACATTATGATAGGACTGTGACAGCATTATTCAGTGTAACTGCTTTGTAACATTGCCTGTGACCAATAAAATTGTTGAAAGTAGTATGCTGTTTGTGATCCTTTCCATACCAAATGCTACTGACTGGTGTAGATATAGAGCACTATTTCACATTATTTTTTGGGTGTGGAAAGGGGGTTGCTTCAGTCCTTGCTCTGTGATTTGTGGACAATTTCCAGAAAGATTGTCAAATATTATTATTTTTTTTTTTAAGAACAAGTATTGTCTCCTGAATGCAAATAGAGGAGATGTTGACATCTTGAGAAAGTGAAGTGATGGCAGTTTGAATTAAAAGGCAGGGCCTAGCTCCTGGGTAAAAAGGGGGACAGTGTAGGCTTCAAGCAGATGACTGCTATTTTGACCTGGGGAGGATTTTGGAATGAAAAGCAGTTGTGAAAGCTACTATGGTCATCAAGAGAGGTTTGGGATGTGGCTTTGTCAGAAAATGACAAGTTAACTTGACAAGGAAGAGAGTTACCCTGATTTAATTGTAGTGTAAGTAGTTTTGCTCATTTAATTTCTTCATTTTTGATTTTTAAAAATATTTATAAGGGTGGTGTCAGAGCATATGAGTAAATGTTAGTGCTAGTCCTGGTATCCAGTGGCTGGTGATACCCCAGGATGGCAGATGCTGGGTTGTGTTTTTGAAGGCCAATGGGCCTTAAGGAGCAATGCTACAGCCACCATCAAACACAGTTCTGAAAAAACCTGCAGCTTTGTCCATCTAGATGTAAAATGTTTCCTGTTTTCAGCTGATATATTTTATCAGAGCTCCACAAAGCCTTCTCAGTAGGTGAGGGTGGAAGGTGTCATAGCAACAGTGTTGTGACTTAACTGTCAGTGTTATTTAATGTAAGTTCTTCTTTGCTGCGTAGCCTGGCCTTCTTTCATGTGAAAAAGACAGTGGGGGGGGCAGAATACAGGTCATCGGTTTGGATGTGCCTAGTAGTGTCATGTGTCACCAGACCTTCTCAGAGGTGGCACCAGGAGATGCTGCAGCTGGTGCCCACTGATAGCAGGGAAGGTGCTGGTCTGTCTCCATCTCCTAAGGAATGATGTTTTATTAGGATAAGGAAAGGATGTTTGAGGAGAGGGGTGGTAGCAGCCTTCAAAGATTGTAAAGATTTTCCAGGGTAGACAGAGCTAATCTGGTCCTTGCGACATTATGCTCAGGGAGAATGGAAGAATGGCTTGAAGTTACCATACGGAACATCCATTGTAGGTATGGGCTGTCTAACTGTGTGATGAGATAAGCAGTGGGGTGGACTGGTTAGGGAATGAAATGTGTCATGAAATGCAGGCAAGCAAGCCTTAAAGTACCTGAGAAGCTGATGGCTCTGGGATGGTGAGGTAGGAATGAGCAGTTGGGAAAAGGACACCTCAGGATGGTTTTGCTGCTGAAAAAAAGTACATATGGAGTTGTGCCTTCAGAGGTATTCAGATGGTACAGATTTCTATCACTGGTTGCTGCCATCAGTAACTGCGAGGTAATTTGCTTTACTAATGTGTTGTAGGTTTCTTGCTCTTGTTTGCCTCAGGATCCAGTGTGTTTTAATAAAATGAAGTAATATCTAACTGCCTGTGTTTCAGACATGCCTGTTCTGGTAAATCTCTTCTTGACACAGCCAGCATCCTCTAAACCACAGTGTTCAGCCCAGTACACAACAGGCATCTGCTAATGGCACCTGCCAGAGGCTGCCCTGTGTCATCCAGCGAGTGGGTGGCCTGGGCTCCTGCTTTTCCTTAATCTGAGAAGATTCAAAGTACAAAATTATCCCCTTAAATACAAGGTTATAAACCATACTTGGCAAGCTGGGAGGAGCTAGCTCTCTGCTGCATGGGAGAACACCCACTTTTCCAGGAAAAGGAGATTCATGGGGACCAGAAGATAAAAAAGAATATAAAGGAAAGCCTAAATCTGTGACTGTGGTTAGGATGCTCATCTAGGAGCAAAGATTGCATTTCTGACCTCCCGTCTTCCAAAATCTGCTGCAAATCTCAAGCCTATTGCTGAAGAGGTATGTATGCCAGGATGAGTTGTCCATTGTACTACTCCAAAGTGGATGCTCAGTGGTAAGAGCACTGTGAGGAACTTCTACTGCAGGTCGCAGGGCAGCTGCTCTAACACTGTGCCCACAGTGGCCCCACTAATGAGTTCAGGAAACCAGCCTGAGGCTCATGGCAGGGTCTATATTCAGTGCTTTTACTACTGTGCTGTGGTAAACTGTTTTTACCCTTCTGAGGAGTAGAGGGACAGAGTCAGTATGAGTTCAGCAACTTACTAAAGCAGAAGTTTCCAAAGAATTTTGTTTGTTTGCCAGCAGCAGCAACATCTCTTACTTACCCTTGTATACCCTGTGGCACTGTCTGGGAGGTTTTGGAGCACCACGCTAAGGTGGCTTGTGTACCATGAGTGGTGTCTGCCATAGCTTGGGAACCTCTGTATTACAGGAAACCAATCCAGGTTTGGCATCCTGTGACTCAGACTCCTTTGGAAAGAAGTCGAGTCCTTCAGTGAACCACTGTGAGTCACCACACCGGCCTCAAGCCTCAGGAAAGGCTGCTATGGAGACCATGGACAAACTTGGAATAATTATGGAAGCCTGGCAACAGATTTTGGAGGATACCATTGCAAATTATTGTATTTCTCCTCAGCCACAACATGTGTTATATTTGTGTTGCCATTTATTGCAGGTTTAGACCTTCCTATTTTTAGTTTACCAAAGTAAAACAAATACAGAGGAAGGGAAGTATTTTGAGCCACCCCACTGCATCTGCACTGATCTCCCCCTGATCAGAAGACAGCAAGACTGCTGTTTGGTCATGTCCATAAGAATCATATGCATGGCTGAAAGTCATAGAATTATAGAATTATTTGGGTCGGAAAAGACCTCTAAGATCTAAGACCATTAACCCAACAATTAACCCACCATGAAACCATGTCATTAAGTGCCACATCCATGTCTTCTAAATAGCTCCAAGGATGGTGATTCAACCACTTCCCTGGGCAGCCTGTTCTGATGCTTGACAACCCCTTCTGTGAAGAAATTTTTCCAGTATCCAAACTAAACTTCCCCTGGTACAACTTGAGGCTGTTTTCCCCTCATCCTGTCACTTGTTACCTGGGAGAAGAGACCAACACCCACCTGGCTACAATCTCCTTTCAGGTAGCTGTAGAGAGCAATAAGGTCACCCCTGAGCTTCCTTTTCTTCAGGCTCAACAACTCCAGCTCCCTCATATGCTCCTCTTAACACCTGTGCTCCTGACCCATCACCAGCTTTGTTGCCCTTCTCTGGACACCATTCAGCAACTCAATGTCTGTCTTGTAGTGAGGGGCCCAGAACTGGACACAGAATTCAAGATGTGGCCTCACCAGTGCTGAGTACAGGGGGACAATCACTGCCCTAGTCCTGCTGGCCACACTATTGCTGATACAGGCTAGGATGCCCTTGGCCCTCTTGGCCACCTGGGGACACTGCTGGCTCATGTTCAGCTACTGCTGATCAGCACAGCTGCCTGATCTGCTGTCAGGCAGCTGACAGGCAGCTTTCCAGCCACTCTGCCCTAAGACTGGAGGATTACATAGGGTTGTTGTGACCTAAGTGCAGGAACCAGCACTTCACTTTATTGAACGTCATACAGTTGGCTTTGGCCCATCAAATCCCTCTGCAGAGCCTTCCTGCACTCCAGCAGATCAACACTCCTGCTCAGCCTGGTATCATCTGTGAACTGACTGAGGATCCTTTGACCCCCTTGTGCAAGTCATCAATGAAAATGTTAAACTGGACTGGTCCTAGTACTGAGCCCTGGGAAACCGCAGCGCTGCCAGCCCTCATGACTGGCTGCCAGCTGGGTGCAACTCCGTTCACCACTACTCTCTGGGCTCAGCTGTCCAGCCAGTTTTTCACCCAGTGAACAGTACACCTGTTGAAGCCATGAGCAGCCAGTTTCTCCAAGAGAATGCTGTGGAAAATGGTGTCAAAAGTTTTACTAAAGTTTAGATAGACTACATCCACAGGCTTTCCCTCCTCCAGGAACCTCCCTGGACAGGTTCCCTTGTCATAAAAGACCAAATTGGTCAAGCAGGATCTGCCTTTCATAAACCCGTGCTAACTGGGCCCAATCCTCTGGTTGTTCTGCATGTGCCATCATCACTCAAGATGATCTGCTCCATGAGCTTCCCTGGCACCAGGATCAGGCTGACAGGCATGTAGATCCCTGGATCCTCCTTCCAGCCCTTCTTGTAGATGTGTGTCACATTTGCTAACTTCTAATCTAGTTGGTAGGAGTCTCTGTGTTTATGGTATCCTGGCAAAACTGCACTTCAGCACCAGCCTCTCTATGTGGCTTGACAGAGAGTTTAAGTCTCTTCAAATCCCTGTGCTGGATGCCTTAACTTTGCCATCCTGTATCTGTGCCAGAGATCAGAATTTCTGTGTGGCAAAAAGTGTGCTTCTCAAGGATAATGAATTCATTTTTAAATCTTGCACCTCCTGGCTGCAGAAGATGGCACAACCCACTGTAAAAAATTAATAATGCTCTTTGTTACAGTGCTGTTACTAGGTCTAAAATTGCACTTAGCCTTTTTACACCAGAGAAAGGAATGATGTACACTTGCTTCTCCTGTTAAAAATAAATTGCTTATGGAAATGCAAAGTTTGATAATCAAGTATGGATACATTTTACTTTGAAAAAATAGTGAACAAAGCTGCATTTACGAGTGATATCTGGCCCTCTTCTGGCCTGATCCGGGATAACTGCTTAACAATCTGTTTTGTTCAGTGTACATTTTCTAATGAAATATGTCCCCAGGACAGTAGAAATCCAGGCAAACCACATGAAAAATAATGGGCTTTCCTAGGCTGTTTATGAAGTACTTCCCATTCTTGTAATTAGGTAAACCAGTACAGCTTTTAGAATAGGGAAACCTGAATTAATGAGGTGCAGTGAATCAAAATGCTGCAAAGGAACGTTATGCTATGACTTTATATCTCTGAGGAATTTTTTTCTTATAAATTGGTGTATATCCTGTGTATCAAACATGCCAGTAGAACTAATTACACTACAGATGTTACCACTTCCCTGTGCAAGTGATCTAAACTCACATAAAATGCACATTGATGACTTCCACTGCTGGCTCCAACAGAGCAGAAATGCAGTGTGACTCTGTATCAATCACTTAATCACTGGGGAAAATAATTGTTCTTGGGATGTCTTGCAGAAATGGATGTCATCTTGGAGCTTACTTAATATAAACTCAATTGTCCATAGCTTTCTGCAAGAAAAAAAAAAAAGAAGACCAAAACCAATAAAAGCATGAACCCAGAGTCCCTGCCCCCATATGCTGCAAGATCAGAACATATTGTGGCCAAAATAGCCTGATAGAAACGGGAGAGGTAGGTTGGCGTTACGACAATGAATGCTTACAACTTCAGAGGAAAGTCAGCTAATAGGTTGGGTGGTAAAGACTGTTTTCATTAAGTCAACAAAATTGGCTGCAGACCATAAGTACCAGAGAACAGGACTGATGCTGTTCACATCAAGTAGAGAGAGAGGAGTTCAAACCTGGGAAGATCAGAAAACACCTTGAGGCAGAAGGCACCAAATTTTAGACTTGCTCTGGATCTATGCCTTTGTCAGGAGTTAGAATGCCTTGCAGACTCCATAGCTTTGTCATTTGAAGGCATAGAGAGCTGTAGCTCTGGAAGAACAGCTGGTGACATCTGTTCAGATTCACTACTTGGTTTCATGTAGCTTCTTGACCCCGTAGTTCCTTGAATACAGAAAGTGTGGAGATTCCTGCAACATCCACAATGAATCCTTCGCAATGACGATTTGCCAAAGAATCATCCATGCCAGAATAAAGCTTTTGGAAGATGAACATTTTTTTAATCAAAAACATGATAGTGAACCCGAAGTACTACAAGCAAAAGTCATGTGGAGCTTAATATTAGAGTCCACAAAAATTACAGAGCTGTAGATATTACAGCAAGAGTGCAAATGTTCTGTTACTGAAAGGACTTAAAAAAATGGGCAGTGCTTTGGGAGTTGGGGGGAATAGATCTGTCAGTTGGGAAAATCACATGGCTTCTTAAAAGAGAAAAACCCAATAATCAAAAGGCTGTTTTGGCCCAAAGGACTTGGATAAACATGTAAAAAAGAAATAATTCCCACTGTTAGAAAAATTTTGAGGACCTGGTAAATGGCAAACAGTTTCCCAAAGTCCCATCTTTAAAAACAGAGCATGCATTGATTTTAGCTCTCTCATTGGAAGATGGTTTTCTCAGGCATGTAATATATAGCAGATACTGATGGTATAAGAGGTGACACTTTATGTAGATAATGGTTTTGTTAGGGTGTGAGTACAATAAGAATTTCAAAGTCATCCTGAAAATAGTTAGAACATCAGTGTTAAGGCTGCATCACAATGCAAAATACTTATGTAGGGAATATGGTGCTCAGGAGAGAAGTTAACCTAAGCATGTTTTTAACCTGCTTGGCTGAGCCACTACCCTTAACATCAAAAAAGGGAACAGAAGAATTTCTGTGTAACTATGTAAGGAGATGTTTGATAACCTGGTTTCTCAAACCAGCAATATGAGAGCAATACTTGTGCACAGGTAGTTACAGGATGTAACTCTTGGTAGAGATTTAAAGTCTGAAGAAATTGGTCAGTTAAGACGAGGCTGATGATGAGCACAAAGTTGGGCTATCTACAAGACAGCTTTCTTTCCAAGAAGGGGGGTTGACACTAGGAGAGTGAAGAAATTTTTCTGACCCCTGCCTGACCGAGTGGTACTGGTATCTCAAGGCCTCAGAGTCCTGTGCCAGGTCTGAGACTTACTGAGCATTTCCAGACAGATTAGTTAAGGAAGCACTGCCAAAGGTCTGAAGTTCTGTGAAGACCCCTTGTTAAAAGTTGTTCACCTGGGAAAGGTGATCTGATGAAATGTATCTCTAAAAAGCCTCTGTTCTTTGCTCATGCAGATGAGGTACAAAGTGCTGTTAAGGAGCAGAGTAAGGAAAACAAATCTCAGGTGAATCTCTGAGTGACTAAGAATGGCCAGTCCGTCATTGCTACTATTGAATAAAGTTGTTATTCAAATGAGTTGTAGAAAACATCTTTATTTATGAAAGAAATGTATGTACCTAACAAACATACAGCATATCTTACCACTTTTTTGAGTATAAGTAGTGTAGCTGTCCGTGTACCACACTCTGCTCCACAGTTTGGCTGGGGGGTCAGCTGCAGCAGAAAATAGGCAAGAACAAGGTACAGCAGCCCTCTGGCTCATTTGTATGTCCAAATCCACTACACAGTAAGTGAGTCTCAAGTAAGGAGATGGATGAGAATATTTTTACAGTAGGTTTGGGTTAGATCCAGAGCATCAAACTCAAAGACCTATTTAGCAGATCAAACCTACAAAGAATGGATGTGACTCATTGTCTATGCATGTTGAAGAAGTCAGGAAGGACATTGTCCCTTTCAACAATTTAACTTTAAAGCTTATTGTAACATAATAAAAAAAGAAAAAAAAAAGAGGCACAAGTGTGTAAGATAATGTCATGGACTTCTGACAGATCCCAATGCCTACGTGAGAATCTGTACCCAGAGGAGGAGAAGCAAGTTCTGCTCATCCTAAAACTTGAACCTTGGAGCACTGATTAGTTTTTAAGAAACATGCAAGATAAAAAGGAAGACAATTAAAATACATTTTTCTTTATTATTGTCTTTAATAGAGGCTGAATGTGGCACTCAGTGCCATAGTCCAGTAACTGTGGTGGTAGTAGATCAAGGGTTGGATTTGATGATCTCAGAGGTCCTTTCCAACCCATCTGATTCTATGATTCTATAATAAATAAAGCCTCCTTATGGATTATTTTACCATAACAATTGGTAACAATTATTGTGATGTATTGTGTCATATTATAATGATCTATTCCTCCAGGACGGGTGCTATTGGGAAGTAGGGGCTGCCCAAGGAAGCGTATTGCAATGGCTCCTGTTCTGCTGCCAGTTCAAAGTATGGCAACAGCTCAAAGCAGAAGAGAAAGGAGATCAGTGAGGCCTCATTCTATGTCTTCCAAGCTGGTTCCAGAGGAATTTTAACCACATGCTTGGGTTTTATTTTCTGCATCTTTAGTACAAGGTAACAATGATGCACAAAAAGTATTTCATATATCTAAGTAATCCATGGTGCTCAAGCAGAGCTGTGTAGTTTAATATAGTTTGAGAAAATAACAAAGATTCCCGATATTCCAGACCCTTAACTCACACGAATTGTTTCAAGTGAGAAATTAAATACCTACCACAAAAAAGAGCATAATGAGCTTCTTTAGGTTCATCCTACAGAGGCAAAGTTTGTACCTGGAGGAAAAGGCGGCTGCAGCTGCCGCCGCTGCGGAGCAGCCGCACGGTGTCAGTGTGATGCAGAGAAAGAGCCCGGTCCCGTTCCTGCGGTCCGGCTTCAAGTCTGGCAGAGACTCCATAGGGTCTCTGTAGTACCCAGCATAGTCTGTATTTGCTGTTTCAGGAGCTGGTAGTCTGATGCTGGTTCAGGTGGTGAATTAAGTTCTAGCTAGGTTAAATATGAGAATATATTGCTGTATTTCCTACACCATCTATTAACAGTATCATTTAACAGAAATTGTACACTCTAAAATTGCTTCATCAGTAAAGTACTTTTTATCTAAATGAAATCATGAAATAAAATGACAGACCAACTTTTGCCTCCTCCTTGTTTTGGAAAAGCAGACAGACAAAACACAGATATCAGTGTATAATTCTTTATTTTCTGTATAAAAGACGAGATGTTTCTTTGCAATTCTACTAGCCCAAAAATTGTCCTGGTATGGATATACAGAGCAAAAAAATATTAAAAGACTGGTTTAATGAAGTCTAATAAATAATCTTAGAGAGATCTTAGGCCTTGAAATGCTGATTCCCAGGTGTTACAGTGTAAAGTTTGAATAATATTTCAGATTGATTTTGAATCCTTGCCCATCACTTTCATTTACCAGATACACCAGTTTATCACTTCTCTAGTAGGTTGCACTTGGTTGTACCTTTAGCTGTTTACAGAATACTTTCTTGTGCAATTTGTGCTCCTGCCTGTGCTTACTGCCCAGTAAATGTTACAGGAGCCAGCCTGTGTCCTCTCAGGAGCCCTCCCAGGCATACAGCCCCATGCAGTTCCCCTAAAATTGTACAGCCTCAGATTTAGGGTCACAGATGGTTTAAACCAGTCTGGCTGCAGTTATGTCAATTAACTAGGCTGACCTAAGCCCTGAAAACAGGCTGAAAAGCTGTTTCTTAGTATTTAGCTCAGGAGCAGGAAAACATATTTCGTAGCTGCTGAAAGCTGTTAAATACCTGCTTTTAATAGGACTAATTTAAACCAGCAAACATTTATTTGGATTGTGCATTTCTTTCAGTGGCTCAATTAATGGGGCTGAATAATGAATGGAAGCACCACTGGACTGTGTTAACATTGCAGTACTATGTTAGCAGCCTTTTGGTCCTGCTCAGGAGGCTGTAAAATGCTTTGTTCCTCACAACATAAACACTATTATACTACTATCAGACCTGAATTTACTTACCATTAAGCAAATGCAAATAGTCCTGCATTTGGCACTGCCCCAGTAATAGACAGGAGCTCAGGAATGCCACCACAAATACACAGCCAGATGTTTTAGGGGGAGGACATTTCAGAATCAACTCAGATTCACTACTCTGGGGATGTGGGCTTGGACCAGTGCAGAGAAGGGCTGAAAACACCAGGGCTAGCACTAGTGACTGCAAGCAGCTGTTCTCTGATGAGGGAGCAACACTGGATCATGCAGTGGAGATGGGACCTTAGTCATGCTTCCAAACCCTGTTCAAACGCTAAATGTGTTGAAGGGTTTAGTACAGTTTGGGAACAGGTTCCTTGAAGAAATTCCTGGTATTTCCTGGTTCTAGGCAGGCTGAAAAACACTGTGAGAATGTAGTGGCTTTTGGTATGTCCATTTATGGACATGAATCAAAGGAACTGCAGTGAGGAAAAAAAGTGGAAAATGAGAGGAAAAATAAGTTAACTGAACTACTTCCTCTCTCGAATTCTTCTTGGGTTTTGGGCAAAGCCTTACACTGGTATTTCATCCCAACTTCTCCTTGCTAACTACTTCCATATGTAGGCATAATATCACATCAGTTAAAGCTGCATTTAAGCACTGTTTTCAAAGAAAGGTTTTTGGTGATAGGATGTGAAGTCAGAATGGTTGAATTATTATGTATTTAGATAAGAATATTACTGTTCCTTCTTACATTTAATGTCCTTTTCAGTGTAATGGTATGAGGGTTTTCTTCAAGTGCAATGTCTGAAAAAGCTGTGCTACATGAAAAAAATACAAATTATCTAGTTAAGAGTATGCTATTTCTAGCTGTGTCCAAAAGCCAGTTTTCTCAGCTGAGTCCCCGTCTTTGTGAGACAAACAACTGGATACTGTTCAAAGACTTATTTGTTCCTGTGTGGTTACGGATCATTAAAAGTGGTTCATTCTTGAAGAGTTTCTTAACTAGTGTCTTTTGGACGTTTCTTAGCTCTGAGGAATCTGACAAATTTCCATCTGGAGAGTAGAGCCTATTTCATATGAAAGGGCTATAATCCGTGTCTGTTGTTCACATCTGTATTGTGTTAGAAAGCTAAACAGCAAATCCATGCAAAAGTGTTATGGTACAAAAATCTGAAATCTGATGGCTTAGAGTTATTTCAAAGTATTCGATACTCTGGTCTCCGGCCACCTTGAATTCCTGTTTAATGTTTAATTGAGTATCTTTTATTAAATGAGTATTGACTTTATGGCGGTCCTTTACCAACTATATTATTAATATAGCTGGAGATCCGTTTTAAGGAACTAGTAATTTGAATGAATATACTTTCATATAGGAATAAAATATTTTAAAAGCACAGTAGCAAACCTGCACAGTAGGATTTTCTGAGGATGAAAACAACCAAAAGCAAATTTCCAAACCAGTGTATTTTGGAAGGAATGTGAACCAGTGTTCTCCCACATACAAGTGACTTAGGACTTCTGAGCTCAAGTTTTTATTCTTCCATCTATGCATCTTAGGCACAAAGAATGAAATCAGGAAACTTCTTTACGGTTGAAAGGCCCACATTGTAACCATCATTTAAGATGCCATAAATTCCACACAAGGGCTCCTTTTTCCTGGGATACCTTTGAAAGAAAGTCTTACAAACAGTATGATGCCTACCTACACCTCTAGGAGATCTTAAAACAAAATATTTAAATTTCTTTACCTTCAGAGATAAAACCATCAGAGGTCTAACACTCATGTAATGATGTAAAATGTATGTTTCTGTCAGAAGACTAACAAGTTCCTGGAAAAAAATGAAGTGCAATTCCTTATAAAGCAGTGATATCTGAGATTTATGATGCCTGATACGCTCAGGGCAGAGCAACTATTTGCCAAACAGATTTGTATATGCAGCATACTTCCTTATTTTAATTCACAGTGGCAACAGCAAACCACAATTAAAATATTCTGACAGGCTTCTTCTGTCTTCCACTGACCTATAAAACAGTGTAATAATTTGTCAGATAGCAGGTAAGGCAGTTTAATTATTGCATTACCAGGGAGAGGATACATACTAGTCCTGAGCTGTTTTGGGGGAGCCCCTTTGTGGGTGTCTAACTACAGACAACCCTTCCTACACTAGAGCCCTGCTGCTGCGTGCTGGTCCTCCAGCCTCATATGCCAGGAACAGCTGGCAGAGAGTGCCAGGGGAGGCCACAGGTTATGTGGCTTAGGTGTTGGATATACAGCCCACACTGCAAAAAGGACTGCAAGGAGAACCTGAGGGAATCTCATGAACGGGTTGTGAGGCTCATGAGGCTGATATTACAAGGAAAGGCCATTCATTATAATATCTGATACCAATCTGTAAAAGACTGCAGGGCAGAGTTGTTCATCAGCAGGCTTAAGCAGTGTCATAAACACCCGAACTCTTACTGCCAGGCACATTGTGATTCTTTTTGTTCTTGTAATCCTGAGAGGTTCTACAGTGATTGCTATGAATGAAGTCCACGTACATCCTATCCTTGCTGGAACTAGAAATGACATTTTTCTTGTTATTTGGGGGTGGAGCCACAGTAGCGGTCAAGCAACCAGTCCTTGGTGCTGTATGACTGTTTGAAGTGTTTCCAGGGTGAACTGAATGGCTGCATCATATTCATAACCTGAAAAAAAAAAAAAACCAACATAAAAAATGCTGGAGAGTCTCAGCGATTTAAAAAAACAGAGGCTACCCAAAACTATTTCATACGGGACAGTGAAAAGCCACTTCCTCATGCCAGGAGAATTCCTTGTATTTTTCAGAGGAAGGGAAAATGCTTCTATGACCTTGAGCAAAGCCTGGTGAGGCCATTGGCAAGACTCCCATTGACTTGCCATTAGTTTAGGGCTCTCTTGTCCATCATTAGTCAAAGCTGGTGTTACACTGATTTGCTGCTAATGCTAGCTGAAATCAATGGGATTGGAAGGTGCTCAGGAAGGATGGACATTTTTGTAAGCTAACACTCTTTCAGCACCAGGAAATTCCAGATTGAACTTGTTTGCCTGAAAAGGATTCTTGTTGGAGAGCATGTGTTTTTTTCTGAAAAAAGAACTAATGCTTCTAGTGCAAAGGTTAATTTTGAATTCAAAGAATCTCCTTATCTTAAGAAAGGGACAAAAAAGTCTGTTATTAATGTAGGACTTAACACAGGACTGAAGCTTTTTTTTAGCTTTAGGGGGATGCTTATCTAAGAAGAATGTTTGGACCATTATCAAAATGTGTAGCTCTTACAATGCTCCTCATCTGTGAGCTTGGAAGAGTTTGAATCAATGGACACTTTACACAGAACTGTCGTGTAAAACTATTTGCCCCAGTCATCAAGTAGGAAGATAATCCAGGTAGTTGCCATTTGAGTTCAGTGCTCTGTCTACCATACCATACCTAGGTGTTAATTTAAGTAAAACTACATCTAAATTAGCCCTACTCTGCATGAAGGTTAAATTGGAACGTTTTCAGAGACCCCTTCAAACCTGTATTATTCTGTGATTTTTATGTACAACTCATTAGCTCTTCCCTGTATTGTACCAAATTTCAGACTTCTGGATTTGACTCTAGAGTCAAGAGCCACTTCAGTTCTTTCAATAACTAAAAATACTTTCCTTACCTTACTTGAAAACAAATCTTAACCAGTGGAACACTTCAGTGAAATCAAGCACGTGCCATGGTGTATTACAGCAGCCACTGTGACCATGGTGACAAGCTGGCTCCCTTTAAAGCATCGTGATGCATGAAACACCTGCTGTACTTTCTAATGCCATACTGGGCTTGGCAAGCAAGCCTGTCCCCCGCCTCCATTCAGAAGAGTAACAAACTACAGTTGGTTCACTAGTAACAGAAAAAGTAATTGTAAATCATTAGCTTATTCCTAAGTGTATGTGCTTCTGGACAAAGAACCCACCACACACTACTTGATTTTCATCTAGTGCAAAGCCAAGCCCTTTTAGGAATATGTAAAGGAATAGTGAAGACTAAAGGCAAATGAAATACCAAGCCATTTATATATTTATATAAAAAATATAAATACTTTATTTTCAACTAAAAAGGTGCAAACATGTAACTTTTGGTCACACTTCTCAACAAATAAACTGTCCAAAAAAAGCCATAGTCAAAGAAAGAAACAAATGCTCAAGTGGAAAGACTGATAAGCTACAGAAGAGCCATTTTTCTTAAAGCCACTTGTCCTACAAAGTGTGAGTAAACATATTTTGCCGGATGAATGCTTTGTAACACTACAGGCATCTCAACTTCATCTTGACCTCAGCTCACCATTTGGCCCTATCTGAGCAATTTCCACTGGAGTATCTATTTCAAGCTTTGAATGCATTGTCAAACAAGCTTTAAATCTTACCTATCTTGTTCCAAAAAAGAAGGCTATCATTGAACTTTCAAAGCATTAAACAAAAGCACAAAACTTTAAATTAATTTAGATAACTGTACAAAGATATATACAAACAGTATTTACAATATTAATAAAAAGTAGCTTGTTACAGGTAAATTAACTGCCACAAGCTGTCCAGTCTAATAGACATGATTCTGATTCTTGTTGACCAAGCCATCCGAATCAGAGTGTCAGAGCTGAAACATTACTGTCCTGACTAACAGAACACCTTCTACTTATCACTTTGCTAGGTGTTTGCATTCCAGCTGTTGCTGTCACTAAACCAGTGCCAGCAAACATGCCAACCGTCTGCTTCTCAATTGCACTACTAGATGAAGCACGCTGTACCACATTAAGGGAACATTTGCTTGAATCTGCTTTTCCTGCCTATTTCCCTTAACCTTGTCCCACCACCTCAGGAACAACGTGTTCTGAAGCTGTGTCTTGCTGTGGTCCCACTGTCCATTTTACCTTCTTCTTCAAACCCCCATTTGGGGTCAGTAGAAAAATTGTCTTAAGTCACATGGAGCAGTTTGTTGAAATTGAAAAAAAACCCTCATTTAAATACCTTGTGCTATTGAATCATGTTTTACAAAATGAGATGCAAATCAGTTCAAGTTGAGAATCTAGTCAGCGTCTCCTTCTGGCTTTATGCCATGTCTCCATACATCTTTCTGTAGTACAGAGACTCAAAGATGTCATTGTCTCCAGGGCAGTTGTAGTGGCACGCGCAGGTCTTGATGAACATCATTTTCCTTTTCATGATCTCCCCATCAGGGCACTTGAACTCCACAGGGAGGGTGGCTGTTCTGTGGGGTGTGCAGCAGCGCCCGTCAGTGCAGACACCACAGAACTTGGCTCTGTAGGTCTTCACGCTGGTGCAGCCAGACAGCTCGAACTTCACAGGCTTGGAGATTTTGGGGGTGCGAATGCACTTTTTGCCTTTCTGTTAGGATGTAAGTGAATACAAGATGTTTAGAAGGTAGGATCTCACACAGCACTTAAACTTGCAAGTTAAGGGTGAGCAGACATGCTAATCCTTACTATATTATCATTAGGCAAGACTGTCGTACACTGTGCCATAATACAGCATGAGAGAAAATTAAGATATTTAACTGTAAACTTTCACCACTAGGGTAAAACTCAAGTTTCAAGGTAAACCACTTGAAACCGACTGCTTGTCGGAACTACACTTTTGGTCACTGGCCTTTCTCTAGTGGATGGAAGCATCCTAGAAGATCATACATAAAGCTAGTCATATTTACCTTGATGTTCTCCTCCAGGTCTGCTTCACAAGGTCTGACCATGCAGAGTCTACTCTGTTTCTCCAGTCTGCAGAAGGCATTATCATTGGTGACCCTGGTAGAGATGCCCATGCCACAGGTCTTGGAGCAAGCACTCCATTCTGTGGTCTGCACCAGGCAGTTGGCACGCATCATTGTTGGATCTGGACCATAAGTGTCTTCCAGTCTGTAAGCTATAGGAGACAGAAAACCAATATGAGACCACTACCTCACTTCATGCCCAGCTAAAGGTTCCTTTTTTTTCCTGAGATATTCAGGCAACCACACTTATCCATGGGGTGACTCCATTTACTGCATAATCCAGCTGCTGGGGTGCCCTGTGTCAGCCCATCCCACAGCCTTCAACCTCCATGCCCCTTTCCCCGGCTGCCATCCACAGAGAGATCCCCACTCACCAGCAAGAGCAGGTCCCACGGCAGTCTGCTCTTTGGTCTCATCGCAGACCCACTCCTCGCAGCACTTTCCAGGGAGCTTCACCTGGCGCGGGTAGGGGCAGTCGGGGCTGGGCAGGCGGACGCTCATGCCGCAGAGGGGCACGCAGCCCACCGCCCCGTCCAGGCAGGTGCACTGGTACTTGCAGCTGCTCTGGAAGGACTCTCCGCTCCGGTACACCATGCCGCTGAAGACGCACGGGGCACCGTCCCGAGCTGCGAGGGGCAGGAGGTCGAAGGTGAGACGGGCGAGCGGTTCAGGGATTCCCCTCTTCCCTCGCCCCCCTTGCCTGGCGGGACCCTGTCCCCGTTCCCGTGCCCGGCGGCAGCCCCGGCCCCCACTCACCGGTGCAGACGCCGATCCTGCGGTTGGCGGGGGACCCGAAGTCGCAGAAGAGCCCCTTGTGGTGGTCGCAGGGGTCGCGCTCGGTGCAGAGCTCGCCCAGCTGCTTGGCGCAGACGCGGCAGCAGCCGCAGCCGTCGAGCACCAGGGAGACGCCGGCGGGGCAGGTGGGACTGGGCCCCGCGCCGCACTGGCACTGCCCGCTGCACTCCTGGCCGTGCGCCTCCTGCGAGTGCCGGGGGAGAGAGAGAAAGAGGGGGGCGGTCAGGGCTGTCGCCGGGACCGCCGGGACGGGGCAGGGGCGGCGGCGCCGCGGGCAGCAGCACTTACCGGGCTGAGGAGGACGAGGAGTAGGGCTGCGGCGAAGGGGGCGAAGGTGGCGGGGACCATCCTGAAGCGGTCGGCGGCTTGTGGGCGGCGCGGCGGCGGCGTCGGGCGGGCAGCGGCGTCGGGCTGCCCGGCAGAGGTGAGCCGAGGTGAGCCGGGAACTTCCTTCGGGTTGGTTCTCCTCGGCGGCGCGGACGGGGCTGCGGCGGGCGCTGTGCCGGTGAGTGGCTGCTCAGTGCTGCGGGGCTCCGCTCTCCTCCGCTGCGCTCCGCTCCGTCTGAGTGTGGCGAGAGAGTGGCTGTGTGACTGCCGAGTGCCGGGACGGGCGCCCCTTTATAGGCGGCGGCGG